>NW_022165179.1:2997-60239 GCF_008728515.1 Papio anubis
TACGGTTACGTATTGCTTGTAGGCTGGCTCTCTAAAAGATGAGTTGTGGCCAGGCGCGGTGGCTCACACCTGTAATCCTAGCACTTTGGGAGGCCAAGGTGGGCAGATCACCTGAGGTCAGAGCTGGAGACCAACGTGGCCAACATGATAGGGCCCCGCTCTACTAAAATATAAAAATTAGCTGGGCATGGTGGCAGATGCCGTAATCCCAGCTTGAGGGATTTGAGGCAGGAGAATCGCTTTGAACCCGAAGGCGGAGGTTGCAGAGCCAAGATCATGCCACTGCACTCCAGCCTGGAGGACAGAGCAAGACCCCACCACTGTCCAGGAGGGGAGGGAGGGGAGGGAGGGAGGGGAGGGAGGGGAGGGGAGGGCTCTCTGGATGTCTGGGTGGACACAATGCCAAGGATACCTGGTTGGATGAGTAGACTGTGGGTCTGTTTAAACCCCACTTGCCTTCTTGACCAGGGGCCTTTGTGCAGTGAACAACCTACACAACCCCTCAGGGCATCCCTGTTATCTACCCTAAAGCCATTTCCCTTTTTCTCCTTGGTAACACGTAATTTTCTGCAAGCTGCATGTCCTTCAGAGGCGGCTGATCAACTTCCCAGCTGCAGAATCTGAGGTTAAACTAATCCCAGAAGTCTCATTTCTTTTGCCTCCTATCAGGCCACGTGGGTATGTGATGATTCCTACCAATCGGAGTTGGGAGAAGTTGCTGGAAGGCTTAGGAAGGTTTCATTCATTCTTCAAAAGGGACCAAGATAAGAACGAGCCTCTTTCTGCTGTTTCTGAAAGGAATTATCTGTATGTGATGGCTGGATGTGTAGCAGCCCTTTTGGGACCATGAGACGATCCAGCTAAGAAATGGTAGCACAGCATATGAAGATGGATGGAGCTCAGGTGACTGATGACTTTGTGGATCTGCCAAATTAACTGACCCTAGAGCTGGGCCACTTCCGGTCTTGTGTGATACGTATGATTATGGTCTTTGAACCCGTTCACTTCTCTTGTCTCTTTCTTTCTTTCTTTCTTTTTTCTTTTCTTTTCTTTTTTTTTTTGGTGGAGTCTCACTCTGTCACCCAGGCTGGAGTGCAGTGGTACCATCTCGGCTCACTGCAACCTCCGCCTCCTGGGTTCAAGCGATTCTTTTGCCTCAGCCTCCTGAATAGCTGGGATTACAGGTGCGCCCCGCCACGCCCCACCAATTTTTGTATTTTTAGTCGAGACGGGGTTTCACCATGTTAGTCAGGCTGGTCTCGAACTCCTGACCTCAAGTGATCCACTTGCCTCAGTCTCCCAAAGTGCTGGAATTACAGGCATGAGCCACCACGGCTGACCACACAAATTCTAGATAAAGCTCCTTCCTCATCACTACAAAAGTATATCCTTTCACTAAGTCCAACACAGAATGCTGGACTTGATGACTCAAAGACACATCACAAGCTCTGGCCACAAGGTGCACAAGCTCTGGCCAATTTCAAACTCTCACACTTATGAGCTGTGTGATTTTGGGCAAGTGACATCACCTCTCTGAGTATTAAAACAGTGTCTGGCACATATACACAGGCAGTAAGTGTTTGCTATTGTTACCCACAAAGCAAAGAACACTGTTCATTATAGGCTCTGGGTGAAGAACCCGGGTTTCCCACTTTTCATATTGGGTGTATTGACAGTGGTCAAATTTAGCATTTAAACCATAGATCATATAGAACAACAGGTGTTGTAGCCGGGCCGGGCGCTGGTGGCTCAGCTTTTCCTATAATCCCAGTACACTTTGGGGAGAGGCCGAATGCATGGATCAATGAGAGGTCAGTCAGGAGAGATCGAGACCATCCTGGCTAACACGCAACCCCTGTCTCTACTTCAAAAATACAAAAAAAAATCCTAGCCAGGCTAAGCAGTGGGCCTGTAGTCCCAGCTACCGGGAGGCTGAGGCAGAGAATGGCGCGGAACCCAGGAGGCAAGTGCAGATTGCAGTGAGCTGAGATCGGGTCACTGCACTCCAGCGCCTACGGACACCCCGCCCAAAAAAAAAAGAACAGAGGGTAGCCGGCACAGTGACTGTAATCCCAGAACTTTCGGAAGCCGTGACGTGGTGGATCACTTCCTGAGGTTAGCAGTTCGAGACCGTCTGTCAACATAGCAAAAACCCTGTCCTGGCTTCAGCTTCAGGGTTACGGTGGCGCGATTTTACAATCCCAGCTGGCCAGAGGTTGAGGCGGAGAATCGCTGATCATGGAAGGCAGGATGTGGTCAGTGAGCCAGACGCCCACTGTGACCAGCCTGGGCTTACAGAGTGAACTCCATCTAAAACAAATCAAACAAACAAACAAGACAAAACCCACCCAGGTTTCCTTCTGCTTCTTTTTGAGACGGAGTCTCGCCGTCGCCCAGAAGCTGGAGTGCAGTGGCCAGATCTCAGCTCACTGCAGTTCTCCGGTTCCCGCCATTTTGCCTCTTCTTCAGCCTCCCGAGTAGCTGGGACCACAGGCTACCACCACCCCGCCAGCCTCCTCGGCTAATTTTTTAGGCAAGTGTTTTTCTTTAGTAGAGACGGGTTTCTCGCTTAAGTGTTAGCCAGGATGGTCTCATCTCCTGACCTTGGTGGATCCCCGCCTGCCTCGCCTCCCAAAGTGCTGGGATTACAGGCTTGAGCTGGTCACCGCCTCCCTTGTTTCTTTAGGGCCTTCTCATTTCTCTCTGAAGGCTCCCATGTCATGTAACACTTTGCCTTAAATACACTTGTTATGCTTGTGTCTTTGCACGGTAGGTGGTGCCCGGCTGCAACTTTGTGATAGGTGAGGAAAAGATGCTACTTTTTCTCACCGAAGGAAGGAAGGAAGGAAGGAAGGAAGGAAGGAAGGAAGGACTGCAGGGAGAGAAGGAAGAGGTAGGAGGCCTCATACAGAGCTAGCTGCGCTGTGAGATTGTGAATTTTTGAGGGTTTAAGCGAGATGCCCTGCACGGCGTGATCAGGCACCTCTTACGTGCTGTGTGACTTTAACCCAGGGCTTTTACCTCTCTGGTAAAAGCCTGTCATCCCAACGCTTTGGGAGGCCAAGGCAGGTGTTTCATTGTCCTTGTCTGTCCATCAACAGCAGGGTTGCAGGGGAGGATAAAACAATAATTCCCCAGAGCTGCGTGGCTGGGAGATCTACCATTGCACTCCAGCCTGAGGACACAGTGAGACTCTGTCTCAAAAAAAAAAAAAAAAAAAGCCAGGTACAAAGTGGCTCTTGCCTGTAATCTCAGCACTTTGGGAGGCTGAGGCAGGTGGATCACCTGAGGTCAGGAGTTCAGACCGCCTAATAATATGGTGAAACCCCTGTTTCTACTAAATACAAAAAATTAGCCATGCAGGCTCATGTAGCTGCAATTCTAGCTACTTGGGAGGCTGGTGAAGGATCACTTGAACCTGGGAGGCGGAGGTTGCAGTGAGCCGAGACGCCACCGTACTCCAGCCTACAACAAGAGCTTAAACCCGCCTCCAAAAAGAAACAACAACAACAACAACAACAAAACCACACCTCCTCCTAGAGCACAAAGGAAATACAGTTCTTCCTTGTGGATAACCATGGGCTATCCCTGGTATTCACAGAGCAGAATTGGTGCCTCAAACTCACACTTATGTCAGTTTTGAACCAAGCACCCTCCTGCCTGAAGGCATATTTTTGAGTTGCTTTTTGTAGGATGGTGGGTGGGCCGAGTCTTGCTATATGTGGGCCCACCCTGATCTCGAACTCCCCCACAAGAGAGTCCTCTGTTCTCCTTCCTCACTTCCTGCTGAGATTACAGGCAGAGCCACCACACCTGGTCTATCTTTACTGAGATTTTTTTTTTTTGAGACGGAGTCTCACTCTGTCCCCCGGCTGGGAGTGCAGTGGTCGGATCCCAGCTTACTGCAGCCCGGCCTCCCAGGTTTACCATTCTCCTGCCTCAGCCTCCGGGAAAGGCTGGGACTACATGCCTGCCACCTCACCCAGCTAGTTTTTGTATTTTTTTTAGTGAGATCGGGTTTCACCGTTAGCCAGGATGGTCTCGATCTCCTGACCTTGTATCTGTCTGCCTCGCCTCTCCCAAGTGCTGGGATTACAGGTTGAGCCACTGAGCCCTGGGCCTTTTTTTTTTTGAACGGGAGTTTTGCTCTTTCAGGTTATGCACCTTGCTCACCACAACCTCTCCCTCTCCCTCGTCTGCTTATTCTTCCTGTTTCAGCCTCCTGGCAGCTGGGATTACAGGCATGCACCACCATGCCTGGCTACTTTAAAGCTTTAGTAGAGACGGTTTCTTCTATGTTGGTTAGGTTGGTCTGGAACTCCTCGGGACCAGGTGATCCACCTGCCTTGGCCTCCCAAAGTCTTGGAATTACAGGTGTGGGCCACTGCGTCGGGCCTTTACTGAGTTTTAACAACAGTCCTCTCCAGGCGTGGTAGCTCACACCTGTAATCCCAGTCCTTTGGGAGGCCAAGGCGGGCAAATCACTTACGCTCAGGAGTTCAAGACCAGCCTGCATAACATGGTGAAACCCTGTCTCTACAAAAAACAAAAATTCGATGAGAGTGCTGGCATGCATCTGTAGTACCGGCTACTCAGGAGGCTGAGAAGGGGGGAGGATCACCTGAGATCGGGGAGGTCGAGGCTGCAGTAAGCCAAGATCCTGCCACTACACTCCAGTCTGGGCAACAGAGCGAGTTCCTGTTCCCAAAAAACCCCAAAGCAACAACAACAAAAAACCCAACAACCTTGCAAGTAGGTGATACTGTGTCCATTTCACAGCAAAGGAAACTGAGGCTCAGAGACTGGCCCAGGGCCCCGAGGCTGAGAGAAGCTCAGGTGAGCGAGGGGATGGCCCAGGGATGTGACAGGGCTGAGGAGGGTGCTGAGATGGCAGGGGGAGATTGGAAAAGCAGCTACCAGGGGCCCGCGAGGAAATCTTGAGACATGCCAACAGCTGGAGGGTGATCCAGGGCTGTGCGGTTTCTGATAGAGGAGCTTGGGTATTCCCCAGTCCTCTGAGGTCAGGAAGTCCATCTTGTTATCTGCCCTGAGGCATCACACACCTCATGCGGGGCAATAGGGGCAGAGGAGAGAGGGAGGTCAAGGTCCCCTCCTTCTTCCGGGCGCCCTGGGGGGTCTTCCCTTGGAAGATGGCAGTTAGGATGTCAGAACAGAAAGGGGCCCCAATTTCGAAGCAGAAGCCCGGCCTCCAATTCCCTCAGAGGAACGGGGTCACTAATATCTGCAGGTCACTTCTGTTTTTTGTGTGTGTGTATGAGATGGAGTCTCACTCTGTCGCCCAGGCTAGAGTGCAGTGGCGCAATCTTGGCTTACTACAACCTCTGCTTCCTCGGTTCAAGCAATTCTCATGCCTCAGCCTCCCTAGTAGCTGGGATTACAGGCACGCGCCATCAGGCCTGGCTAATTTTTGTATTTTTAGTAGAGACGGGGTTTCACCATGTTGGTCAGTCTGGTCTCCAACTCCTGACCTCAAGTGATCCGCCTGTCTCAGCCTCCCAAAGTGCCGGGATTACAGGCGTGAACCACCATGCCCAGCCTGGATCACTTCTTTTGATTCTCTTTGTCCCGTCCAGGTATTTTTTTTTTGAAATGGAGTTTCGCTGTTGTTGCCCAGGTTGGAGTACAATGGCAGGCGATCTCGGCTCACTGCAATCTCCGCCTCCTGAGTTCAAGCGATTCTCCTGTCTCAGCCTCCCGAATAGCTGGGATTACAGGCGCATGCCACCACACCTGGCTAATTTTTGTATTTTTTTAGTAGAAACGGGGTTTTATCATACTGGTCAGGCTGGTCTTGAACTCCCGACCTCAGTTGATCCGTCCGCCTCGCCTTGGCCTCCCAGAGTGCATCAGCCACCACGCCCAGTCTTTCTATTCCAGCCCGGCTTCCTCCTTTCCCCTCTGTACCCTTTACCCAGCACTGGCCCGGCCCCTCCCCAGCTCATAGCACCTGCAGGGCTCGCCATGCCCCTTAAGACAGAATCCCAGCCTCTGGCCTGGCCCCGCACACCCCTCCGGCTTTGCCACCAGTTGTTCCTGTGAAATAACCCAGCTCCGCTCACCCGGGGCCCCGTCCTGTCCCCCAGCTCTGAAAGCCTTTCTCTACTCTGCCCTGCCAGCTCTAGCCACCCCACCAGTGTGGCAACCCCCAGAGCCTGTCTTTCCGCACCTCCCCAGGATTCGCAGATTCCCGACATTATCACTTCCACTCTGGGAAGGAGAAGGGAGCTTCAGACGATAATGGAGGGCCATCCCTTGGAAACTGCACCTTTATTCTCTGCCCAGAACAGAAGCTGTAATTCAGAGCAGGATTAGGGAGTGCAGGAGGGACGGAGCCGCCTCCCTGGGCCAGGGCAGTGCTCGGAGGTAAGACCATGCCAGTCTCTAAGCTCTGAGGAGCCCTAGGTCTGAGGGAGCAGTCCACGGGTGGCATGGCAGCCTGTGGCCACTGGCTGGCGAGCCCTGCACCTTTACTGCCAGGGTGGTTCCTAGAAACTGCTGAGGGAGGGAGGAAGGGAAGGACTCCAGGCCTGTGCAGAAGGGGGAGGTGGTGGCGGTGGGAGCCCTAGAAACAGATCCACCTGGAAGGAAGTGGGGAGGGAGCTAAGGGGGGCGGCTGGCTGGGGAGGGGTCCTGGCTGCCGAGGGAGGGACCTTCTTCTCCTGGAGGTCCTGAGTTGGGGGTGCATCCCAGAGGGCACCAGAGACCCACAAGGGCACAGCGGTCCAGCCTCCCCAATCCCCTGTTTCCCTCCACCTGGGCGTGCACAAGTGTGAGTGCAAGGGCGGGGAGAGGAGCCCCTCACCTTCTCTCACCTGGTCCTTTTGAAGGAATCCGAGACAGGGTGGCTTGGCGCAGCTCAGTGCTCCCTCTGGGTCTCTCTTTACTCAGGGCCAAAGAAACCCTGCCAGCATCCGTGACTGGCAAACCCCACCCAGGATTTACAAGGCTTTCCAGAGCAGGTGTGGCTGGGCTGTGGGAAGGAGGTGAGCCCGTAGTCCCTCCTTCCCCAGTGCCTGCCAGGCAGTCCATCTTGTTATCTGCCCTTAGCTCCTCCACCTGCACAAGGCACCCCAAGTCTGGCCATAAGAGTCGGGGAGAGAGGCAGGTCGAGGTCGCATCCCCCATCTGGGTCTCCTGGGGGTCTTCCTTGGAGAACTGTGGTAGGATGCCCCGAACAGAAAGGGGCCCCCACTCCCAGCTTCCTCTCCAGCACATGAAGGCAGCATGGAGGTGGGGATTGAGTCCAGCTAGGCCAGGCTCTCACTGACTCTGAGTCCCCTCAGAGTCCTATATTAATTAATTAATTAATTATTATTAGTATACTTTTGAGAGAGTTTTGCCTGCCCAGGCTGGAGTGCAATGGCGCATCTCACCACTGCAACGGCCGCCTCACAAGTTCAAGCAATTCTCCTGCCTCAGCCTCAAAGTGCTGGGATTACATGGAGCCACCGCACCCCGCCTATTTAAATATTTTTTAAAATAGAAATGGGCCCAGTGTGTGATTCACGCCTGTAATCCCAAGCGACTCCCCGGGAGGCTGAGGCGGGCGGATCAACTGGAGGTCAGGAGTTGAGACCAGTCTGGCCAACATGGTGAAACCTGTCTCTACTAAAAATGCAAAATTAGCGGGTGTGGTGGCGTGCACCTATAATCTCAGGCCACTGAAGCTGAGGCAGAATTGCTTTGAACTTGGGAGGCAGAGGTTGCAGTAAGCTGAGATCGCCATTGCACTCCAGCCTGGGAAACAAGAGCAAAACTCTGTCCTTGAAAAAAAAAAAAAAAAGATGGATGAGGAATTTTACTGAGAGAAGAGGCAGTGCACCGTGAGCTCCCAGCAGTCCTAACAGGAGTGAAATAAACAGCAGCCACTCTCCAGCTTCAGCTCTAGCTCCAGCTTCAGCTGCTACAGCAGGAGGTTGACCACTGCCAAGTTTAAAGTGGCTGCTGAGGCCCATGCCCGTAATCCCAGCACTTCGGGAGGCCGAGGCGGCGTGGATCACAAGGTCAGGAGATCGAGACCATCCTGGCTAACACGTGAAAGCTACTAAAATTAAAAAAATTAGTCGGGCGCATGGCGGGCGCTCTTTGTGGTCCCAGCTACCGGATATAGAGGAATGGCGTGCGGCACCCGCAGTCGGTGAGCCAAGAGATTGCGCTCACCGTACCCAGCCGGCGATGACCAGACTCCATCTCAAAAAAGGGTTTAAAGGTTTAAAATTTAAGGAGCTCCCTTTAAAAAAAAAAAAATTCAGATCAAGCTTCTCACTGTAACCACCAGTTTGCAGAAAACAGGAGGATAAAGTTGCCAGTGAAACGACACCATGAGGCAGCAATCAGCCCAGTCCAGAATGTGAGCCCGTCTACAGGACAAATGACATATTTCCCTGTGATTCAGCAACAAGGAAAAAAGAAACAGGGTGGGGCGGGGGAGTGGGGAGGTGAGCTGTCATAAAATGCACAAAACAGATTTGGGGCTCAGAGGCTTAGAAACAGACTTTCCACCTCCATGAATGTCCCACAGATATTCCAAAGTCACGGGAATGAGCTGGGCGCGGTGGCTCACACCTGTAATCCCAACACTTTGGGAGGCTGAGGCAGGAGGATCACCTGAGGTCAGGAGTTTGAGACCAGCCTAGCCAACATTTTTTTGTTTTTGTTTTTAGTGAAATTCCATCTCTACTAAAAATACAAAATTAGCTGGGCATGGTCGTGCACGCCTGCAATCCCAGCTACTCAGGAGGCTAAGGGAGGAGAATTCCTTGAACCTGGGAAGCAGAGGTTGCAGTGAGCCTAGATGGTGCCACTGCACTCCAGCCTGGGTGACAGAGCAAGACTCTGTCTCAAAAATAAAACAAAGTCCTGAGAATGCAGGACAAACCTTCATTGCATAACTTTTATTGTCGCTGACCCCAGCCGCCTAAACGCTTTGGTAGCATCCTAGGACCTCCACTGTGACAACTAAAAGCAACCCCCACAGATTCCCAAAACTCCCCCAGGGGGACAGCACTCCAGAATTCAGGACTGCTGCCCTAAACCCTCTGTTTTCCATTTCAGCTTTCCATTACAGGTGCATGCCCCCATGCTTGGCCACCACGGCCAATTTCAAGCTACCAATATGAGATCATTGAACATGGAAGTGGAAAGAAATGCACAGTACTACATTGTTCTATAGTAAGCCTTCTTACTATGGTAAACACTTACCAGCCAGTTCTCTGGAGAAAAAAACACACTGCATGGTAGTATCTGCTAATTTGTGTGCCAATGTATATGCTCACTGCAACCTCCGCCTCCTGGGATCAAGTGATTCTCCTGCCTTGGCTTCCTGAGTAGCTGGGACTACAGGTGCCTGCCACCGCACTCAGCTAATTTTGTATTTTTTTGGTAGAGATGGGGTCTCACTATGTTACCCAGGCTGGCCTTGAACTCCTGAGCTCAGTGATCCTCCTACCTCAGTCTCCCAAAGTGCTGGGATTACAGGTGTGAACCATCTTGCCTGGTCTATTTACATTTATTATGTCTGTGTAATAGACTTACTATAGAACAATGTAATACTGTGCATTTCTTTCCAATTGCATCTTCAATGATCTCATATTGGTAGCTTGAAATTGACCGTGGTGGCCAGGCATGGGGGCATGCACCTGTAATCCCAGCTACTCAGGAGGCTGAGCCAGGAGCATAGCTTGAAGCCAGAAGTACTCAACCTTTGGCAACATAGCAAGACCTTTGCTCCTTACAAAAAAATAAAGAAAATTAGCCAGACGTGTGCACATGCCTTGTAGTCCCAGCTACTTGGGACGCTGAGGCAGAGCCTCCAGGAGGTCCGGAGTCAGCTATGATCCTCACACTGCACTCCAGCCTGAGTGATGAGAAAGACCCTCGCCTCTGAAAAATTAAAAAATAAATCTGGGCTGGGCGCTGGGTGGCTCAATGCTTCTGCAATCCCAGCACTTTGGGAGGCCGAGGGGCGATCACAAGGTCAGGAGATCGAGACCACGGTGAAACCCCTGCCTCACTAAAAATACAAAAATCAGCCGGGCGTGGTGGTGGGCGCTTGTAGTCCCAGCTACTCAGGAGGCTGAGGCAGGAGAATGGCATGACCCCCAGGAGGCGGAGCTTGCAGTGAGCCGAGATCAAGGCCACTGCACTTCCAGCCTGGGCCACAGAGCGAGACTGTCTCAAAAAAAAATCTGGGTACAGTGGTTCAATACGCCTGTAATCCCAGCACTTTGGGAAGCCGAGGCAGTATGACCTTGCTTGAGACCAGGAGTTTTTTGTTTGTTTGTTTTTTGTTTTTTTTTTTGAGATGGAGTCTCTTCCTGTCGCCCAGCTGGACTGCAGTGGCCGGATCTCAGCTCACTGCAAGCTCCGGGCCTCCCGGGTTCACGCCATTCTCCGCCTCACAGCCTCCGGAAAGAAGCTGGGACTACAGGCGCCTGCCACCTCGGCCCCTGGCTAGTTTTTTGTGGGTTTCTTTTAATAGAGATGGGGTTTCACTCATAAGAAGCCAGGGATGTCTCGATCTCCTGATCCGGCCTGCCTCGGGACATGGTGGCTTGAGCCACGCCTCGCCTGAGACCAGGAGGTGCTGAGACCAGCCTGGGCTAACATGCTGTAACCCAGTCTCTACTAAAAATACAGAACCACCTGGGTGTGGTGTACACACCTGTAGTCCCAGCTACTCGGGAAGCTGAGGCACGAGAATCGCTTGAACCTGGGAGATGGAGGTTGCAGTGAGCCGAAATCACGCCACTGCACTCCAGCCTGGATGACACAATGAGACTCCGTCTCAAGAAAAAAAAAAAAGTTTATTCAAACACAAATATGTGAGGGTGGCTGTCCAGGGACACAGGAACAGGAATTACATACGCCTGTAATCCCAGTACTTTGGGAGGCTGAGGCGGGCGGATCACGAGGTCAGGAGATGGAGACCATTCTGGCTAACACGGTGAAAGCCCGTCTCTACTAAAAATCTTTTTAAAAATTTTTAAATTAGCTGGGCGTAGTGATGGGCACCTGCAGTCCCAGCTACTCAGGAGGCTGAGGCAGGAGAATGGTGTGAACTCGCGAGTCGGAGCTTGCAGTGAGCTGAGATCGCGCCACTGTACTCTAGCCTGGGCGACAGAGTGAGCCTCCATCTAAAAAAAAAAAAAAGATTGCTCACGACTGACTACTACTAAGGGATTTCTTAATATTCTACTGTAAAGAGGTAACAATCACAAGGGTCGGCCTCCAATGTCATTTAATCTAGGTTTGAATGCAGAATAGAGTATCTGATTAATGTATAACTTCTCAATACAAAGGTCAGGAAGCAACAGTCATACACCAGAGAAAAAACAGCTGTGGCTGGGCATGGTGCCTCACCTCATGCCTATAATCCCACCACTTTGGGAAGCCGAGATGGAAGGAACACTTGAGCTCAGGAGTGCAAGTCCAGCCTGGGCAACCTAGTGAGACCTCATCTCTACTACAAACAAAAAAATCAGCCAAGCATAATGGTGCACACCTGTGGCCCCAGCTACTTGGGAGGCTGAGGCTGGAGGATCACTTGAGTTTAGGAGGTCAAGGCTACAATGAGCTGTGATTGTGCCACTGCACTTCGGCCTGGGTGACAGACCCTGTGCCAAAAAAAAAAAATTAGCCAGGTGTGATGGTGTGCGCCTGTAGTCCCTGCTACTCGGCTGAGGCAAGAGAATCACGTGAACCCAGGAGGCAGAGGTTGCAGTAAGCCAAGATCATGCAATTGCACTCCAGCCCGGGCGACAGTGTGAGACTCTGTCTCAAAAACTAAAAAAAAAAAAGGAAAATGAAAAAGATAAACAGTTTCCAGAGCTTAACTTTTTCCCTTGGTAAAATGCATTTGGAAAGTCCTGAAATTTTATTTTCTTTTCATGCCGTCCTGCACTTCCCTAAGCCACAATTTCCGTGTCTTGCTTTGACTTGACTTTGCTCTCCTGAGACACCATGGCTCAGAAGGCAAATGAGAGGCTCAAAGTCACAAGGAGAAGGTGGGAAGGTGACACAGAGGCAGGTTTTTGTTTGTTTTTGTGAGACACAGTCTCGCTCTGCAGTCCAGGCTGGAGTGCAGTGGCGCAATCTCCGCTCACTGCAAGCTCCATCTCCCGGGTTCACGCCATTCTCCTGCCTCAGCCTTCCGAGTAGCTGGGACTACAGGTGCCCACCACACCTGGCTAATTTTTCGTATTTTTAGTAGAGACGGGGTTTAGTTTCACGGTATTAGCCAGGATGGTCTCGACCTCCTGACCTTGTGATCCGCCTACCTCGGCTTCCCAAAGTGCTGGGATTACAGATGTGAGTCACCGTGCCCGGCCTTCTTTTTTTTTTTTTTTTTTTTTTGTGAGATGGAGTCTCGCTCTTTCAGCAGGCTGGAGTGCAGTGGTGCGATCTTGGCTCACCGCAACCTTCACCTCCCGGATTCAAGTGATTCTCCTGCCTCAGCTTCCCGAGTAGCTGGGATTACAGGCATGTGCCACCACACCCAACTAATTTTTGTATTTTTAGTAGAGACGGGGTTTCACCATGTTGGCCAGGATGATCTCGATCCCTTGACCTCATGATCCACCCACGTTGGCCTCTCAATAGTGCTAGGATTACAGGCAAGAGTCACTGCATCCTGCCTCTTTGATATATTTCAAGAGAGCTATTCAGAGGAGCTGCAAGCAACAGAATAGCTGAATAAGATCTTGTGGCGAGATCTGCATCATGGAGCAATTCTGCATTGGTGAAATAAACAGCCAGGCTTTCTGTGGTGCATCCACACTTGTCTGGATGTAGGAAGGACTGGCTTGAAAGACAGAGACAGACTGAGAGTCTGACACCTTTGGGGCTCTGATAGAAACTTACTTTTTCTGGTGCTGGGCACAGTGGCTCACGCCTGTAATCCCAGCACTTTGAGAGGCAGAGGTGGGCGGATCATGAGGTCAGGAGATCGAGACCATCCTGGCTAACGTGGTGAAATCCTGTCTCTACTAAAAATACAAAAAATCGGCCAGGCGTGGTGGCGGGCACCTGTAGTCCCAGCTACTCGGGAGGCTGAGGCAGGAGAAAGGCGTGAACCCAGGAGGTGGAGTTTGCAGTGAGCCCAGATTTGCTTCACTGTACTCCCCAGCCTGGGCAACGCCAAGACCACCCAAAAAAAAAAAAAGGAAAGCAGAAAAGAAAAAAGAAAAAGAAAAGGCACGGCTCAAGCCCGTAATCCCAGCACTTTGGGAGGCCGAGACCGGCTGGATCACGGCGGTCATCAGGAGATCGAGGCTATCCTGGCTAACACGGTGAAACCCCGCCTCTACTAAAAATACAAAAAAACTAGCCGGGCTTAGGTGGCGGGCTTGGATAGTCCCAGCTACCGGGAGGCTGAGGCAGAATGATAACCCTGAGGCGGAGCTTGCAGTGAGCTGAGATCCGGCCACTGCACTCCAGCCTGGGCGACAGAGCGAGACTCTGTCTCAAAAAAAGAAAAGAACTTACTTTCTGATGGACGTGAGGCTCAAATCATAATCCCAGCACTTTGGGAGGCCAAGGCAGTGAATTATTTGAGTGAGACTGAGTTTGGAGAACAGCCTGAGCAACATGGTTGCAAAACCCCATCTCTCTACAAAAATGCAAAATTAGCCGGGCTTAGTGGTGCACATCTGCAGTCCTATCTATTCAGGAGGCTGAGAATGAGAATCACTTGAGCCCAAGAGGCAGAAGCTGCAGTGAGCTGAGACTTCACCACTGTACTCCAGCCTGGGTGACAGAGCAAGACTTGTCTCAAAACAATTTTGCGCGCCCAGATTTCAGTGTCTGCCCGTAACCCCAGCACCACGGTGGATGACAGCAGAACGAGTCCAGGTTTGGTTGAGAATGCACCAGCCATGAAGAACTGGTCTCAACATGTAATTAACTGGTTTAGAGTGCAGACTTCATAATCCTAGCTACTTGAGGAGGCAGGAGAATTCGCTTTGAACTCAGGAGGGGTGGTGGCTGTAGTGAGCTGAAATCATGCCACTGTACTTCAGCTTGGGCAACAAGAGGGGAACCATCTCCAAGAAAAAAAAAAAAAAAAAAAGAAAAAGAAATCCTAAATTTATTCTTTCTGAGAGCCCCACCGTGAGGCATTGTGCATCTGCATTAAAAGACTGCCCTCCTTAGCCAGGCCTTTTTTTCTCTTGCATAACCTGTCCTCACCAGTCTCCAAGCCCTGATTCTTCCTTAACCTCAAAGTGATATGAAAAACTTCGCTGGCATGCAGGTGGCTCAGCCAGGCAGTGGTTCACACCTGTAATTCCAGCACTTTGGGAGGTTGAGGCGGGCAGATCACTTGAGGTCAGGAGTTCAAGAGCACCCTGAACAAATACATAGCAAGAGCCATCTCTGCCAAAATTTTATTTATTATTATTTTTATTTATTTATTTTATTTATTTATTTATTTTATGCCCCAAAGACAGAGTTTCACTCTTGTTGCCTCCAGGCTAATACAATATCATCTCGCTCACTAAACTTCTGCTACCCAGGTTCTAGCTGCATTCTCCTGCCTCGGCCTCCCAAGTAGCTGGGATTACAGGCATGTGCCACCATGCCTGGCTAGCCTTTATATTTTAGTAGAGACGGAGTTTCACCAAGTTGGTCAGGCTGGCTTCGAACTCCTGACTCCTGAGACCAGCCCTGTCCCAGCCTCCCAAAGTGCTGGGATTACAGTGAGCTCCCACCAAGCCTTCTAAAATTTGGAAAAATAGAAGCCAGGCGGTAGATATGCCTGTGGTCCTAGGGCATTTTGGAGGCCAAGGGAAGATCACTTGAGCCTAGGAGACAGAGGCTGCAGGAACATGATGTAGGGGCCACTGCACTCCAGACTGAGGCCGCACAGAGCAAGACTTTATCTCAAAAAAAAAAAAAAAAAGACTTGTTTCCCCATCTACCTCTACTCTTTCTTCCTTTTGTCTCCTTCAATAGCACATGAAGAGACTTAAAAGAGACTTTGTGATTCCGAGATCCCCTGAGCCCAGCCAAAGCACCACAGACCTCCTTTTTGGGGTCTTCTGTCTTCCTCATGGAGCCCCAAGAGTCGAGGGTGGGGTCTAATCCTCTGCTCTCTTTTGCACTAAACTCCCTGATCTCTTTGGCTTTTGAAGGTCCAAGAGTTACTTTCTTCTCTTTTTGTTTGAGAGGGAGTCTTGCTCTTGTTGCCCAGGCTGGAGTGCAATGGCGCGATCTCGGCTCACCACAACCTCCGCCTCCCGGGTTCAAGCGATTCTCCTACCTCAGCCCACCGAGTAGTTAGGATTAAAGGCATGCGCCACCATGCCTGGCTAATTTTGTATTTTTAGTAGAGACAGGGTTTCTCCATGTTGGTCAGGCTGGTCTCGAACTCCCGACCTCAGGTGATCCACCTGCCTCGGCCTCCCAAAGTGCTGGGATTACAGACCGCACCTCGCCGGGCCCACAAGGGTTACTTTCTAAAGAAAGAAAACACTTGACTTTTTGTCATGGGATAACTAAGTAGTTACTGGCAATAGCTATAATTTTGAAAATAATTGACAAGGTTGGAATTAATGGTTATTACCACTGGGGGCAAATTCTATCCTCCTCATTTCTTCATGTATTTAGATAAGATAAGACTCAGATTTCTGACCGAGCCAAGCAGAACTGACAGTAAAGTGTGCCTTGCAGCCCAGGCTGAGTGTGGGAGCTTTTGACAGCCTGTCCCTGGGGCATTTCCCTCTTGGGCTTTGCCACTGGTCTAAGGGCTCAGGGATTCAGCCTAGGAATGGGATCCTTGATTTCCGGGATCCAGGAGCTCCGCCTTCCAGCTGTGCCTGCTTTTGATATAGGTGAGGCTTAGGCCAGTCCTGGAAACTCCACGTGCTTTCTCGGCTTTTTCTGTAAATGGACTCAGTAATCCAGTTAAAAATCAGAAAGTAGGGCCGGGCACGGTGGCTCACGCCTGTAATCTTCAGCACTCTGGGAGAGGGTGGGGTTTCCCCCCACAGAGGCGGGCGGATCACCTGAGGTCTGGAGTTCCAGACCAGCCTGATTAACACAGAGAAACACCCCCTGCTCCCCCTCCACCGCCCCATCTCTACTAAAAATGCAAAATCAGCCAGGCGTGGTGGCGGGCGACTGTAATCTTAGCTACTCAGGAGGCTGAGGCAGGAGAATCACTTGAACCCGGGAGATGGAGGTTGTGGTGAGCCGAGATCACGCCATTGCACTGCAGGCTGGGTGACAAGAGCTAAACTCCGTCTCAAAAACAGAAAAGAAAACCAGAAAGTAGGCCAGCACGCCTATAATCGCAACACTTTGAGGGCTGGAGGTGGGAGGATCTCTTGAGGTCAGGTGTTTGAGATCAGACTGGGCAACAGAGGGAGAACCAATCTCAAAAACAAAAAAAGAACTTACATTCTTTCTTTCTGCCTTGAGATATAAATTGATATCCTGTTTCCTTTAAAATTTGGCTGGGCCCGATGGCTCACGCCTGTCATCCCAGTGCTTTGGGAGGCTGAGGAGGGCAGATCCCTTGAGGCCAGGAATTTGAGGCTAGCCTGGGAAACATGGCGAACCCCATCTCTACTAAAAACACAAAAATTAGCCAGGCATGGTGGAGCACGCCTGTAAATCTCAGCTACTCAGATGACTGAGGCACAAGAATCTCTTGAGGCCAGGAAGCAGAGGTTGCAGTGAGCTGAAATCGAGCCATTGCACTCCAGCTTGGGTGACAGAGCAAGACTCTGTCTCAAAAATAAATAGGCTGGGTGTGGTGACTCATGCCTGTAACCCAGCACTTTGGGAGGCTGAGGCAAGAGGATCCCTTAAACCCAGGAGTTCAAGACCAGCCTGGGCAACATAGTGAGACCCTGTCTCCACAAAAAAATACAAAAATTAGCCAAGTGTGGTGGTGAGTGCCTGTGGTCCCAGCTACTTGGGAGGCTGAGGCGGGAGGATCACTTGAGTCCAGAAGGCAGAGGTTGCAGTGAGTTGTGTTTGCACTATTGCACTCCAACCTGGGTGACACAGCGAGACTGTCTCAAAAATAAACACATAAATATTATAATGGTGCATATATAGAAACCTCATCTCTGGCACTCGGTATCGGCATTGCAGATGAAGTACGGGAGATGACTGATATTCAGTAATGGTGCTGGGAGATTTGGTTTTCCATATAAAAATATATACATTTAATATATTTATATACACACACACACCATCTAGGTTTGTGTAAATATACTCTATGATGTTCATACAACATGAAATTGCCTAATAACACATTTCTCAGAACATATCCCTATTGTTAAGTGACCCATGACCATATTGTTGAATGAATCAAAGTACTTCCAGATTTTTACTTACTGGGACAATGTCCATGAAATAATCTCCAGGACCACTGGCCCTGTGCCAAGGACACTGAAACCTTTAGTCTCTAAGCTGCTTCCCTGCTGAGCCATGGGGTTCTCTTTTTGCTCCGTGTTTGTGCAATCCATTCAATTAATATGCATTAGATGCTGTATGTTTCCTGGGTTGCTCTAAGAAGGTAACACACAACTGGGTCCCTCAAATCAAAAGAAAATCATGCTCCTTTAGTGTTTTTTTTTTTTGTTTGAGACAGGGTCTCGCTCTGTCTCCCAGGTTGGAGTGATCTTGGCTCAGTGCACCTCTGCCTCCTGTTCAAGCAATTCTCCCACCTCAGCCTCCCAAGCAGCTGCGATTACAGGCATACACCATCATGCCCAGCTAATTTTTGTGATTTTTTTTTTTTTTTTTTTGAGACGGAGTCTTGCTCTGTTGCCCAGGCTGGAGTGCAGTGGCGCAATCTTGGCTCACTGCAAGCTCCGCCTCCCAGGTTCACGCCATTCTTCTGCCTCAGCCTCCCGAGTAGCTGGGACTACAGGCGCCTGCCACCATGCTTGGGTAATTTTTTGTATTTTCAGTAGAGATGGGGTTTCACCCTGTTAGCCAGGATGGTCTTGATCTCCTGACCTCGTGATCTGCCCACCTCGGCCTCCCAGAATACTGGGATTACAGGCATGAGCCACCCCACCCGGCCAATTTTTGTGTTTTTAGTAGAGATGGGGTTTTGCCGTGTTGGGCAGGCTGGCCTCAAACTTCTTACCTCAGGTGACCCACCCGCCTCGGCCTCTCAGTGCTGGGATTACAGGCGTGAGTCATCGCACCCAGCCCATTCTCCCTTAGTTCTGGAGACCCAGAGTTAATCTCTGCCTTCATCATCATATGGCTTTCCTTTCTTGCATATCTGTGTGGTCACCCATCATAAAGGATTAGGGACACAACACACCCTACTCCAGTATAACCTGGACTTAACCAATTACACCTGCAATTATATTACTGTCAACCACAAATAAAATTCTCTGTCCCCCAAGTAACTGAATGGACCCTCCCTCTAGACCAAGGGCATTCTAAAGTAAACCTGAAACACTAGTTCAGCCCAGGCTGGGACTGGGTGGCTGGACATGCCTCATTATACCCTCCTGCCATTGTAATTCAGGCACAGCTGACCAATGTTTAACATCAACACAGACCTTAAGACTGACCAGGGCCGGGCAGGGAGCTTCACGCCTAGACCTCGCGACTTTGGGAGGTGCCGAGAGGTGGGCGGATGGAGGTCAGGGAGTTCCAGACCAGCCGGAGATGGTGAAACCCCTGTCTCTGTGTCGAAGGCTGTAGGGCCAGGCATGGTGGTGTGTGTGCTCCTGTTAGCTACTCAGGAGGCTGAGGCAGGAGAATCACTTGAACTCGAGGCGGAGGTTGCAGTGAACCGAGATCGCCACTGCACTCCAGCCTGGGGTGACTTGGACTGAAGTCCTGCTTGGGGCTAGGACTTAATATATGGAATCCTACAAGGGAGGCTGGTGTAGTGACTCACGCTTCGTAATCCCCAGCACTTTGGGAGTGCTGAGGCATGGACAACCTAAGGTCAGGAGTTCGAGACCAGCCTGGCTAAAATGTAGGAGAGAGACCCCCCGTCTCTACCTAAAAATACAAAAATTAGTAGGAGTGGTGGTGGGTGCCTGTAATCCCAGCTGTCTCCTCAGGAGCCTGAGGCAGGAGAGAATCACTTGAACCCGAGAGGCGAGGCTGTGGCAGGCTGAGATCGTCACTGCTCTCACTGGGTGACAGTCTCCGCCTCAAAAAATAAAACAAGGAAACTTGACCAGGACTTGGCACAAATCAACCCAGAAGAAACACATGCTGTGCACCGGATGCCATCTTGAGGTGCCGGGTATGCAATCCCTCTTTAGGGGACTTAAGTGGCTCCTGTCCTGCTCGCTTCCTTTTGTCCCTCTCGGGTGATGCATTAGAAATGCCTTTTAGTGTCTGTCCAACTTCTGCTTTGGAATTTGCAAATGCAGGAAGAAACTCAGTAAATATTTATTGACGAATTAGTGCAACTTCTTGTTGGCAGCTTGCCAGCTTCTGCTTGGGCTTTTGTAATGTGAAAGCTGTTGGTTGGGCACAGTGGCTCAATCTGTAATCCTGTAGTTTGGGAGGCAGGAGGTGGTGATTTGAGGTCAGACCAGCCTGGCTGGGGTAAAATGGCAAAACCCCATCTCTACTAAAAATACAAAAATTAGCTGGATGTGGCGGCAGGTGCCGATAATCCCACGTGGGAGGCTGAGGTGGGAGGATTGCTTGAACCCAGGAGGCGGAGGTTGCAGTGAACTGAGATGCTTCCTGCACTCCAGCCCAGCGGTTGCCACATCAGACTCAGCCTCCTCCTGCTTTTTTTTTGGCTCTGAGTTCGCTTCTGTCGCCTCCCAGGCTGGGAGGCAGTGGCCGGATCTCAGCTCACCGCAGTTCCACTCCCAGGCTTACGCCATTCTGCCTTCAGCCTCCCGAGTAGCTGGGACTACAGGCGCCCGCCACCTGCCCGGCTAGTTTTGTATTTTAGTAGAGACGGGGTTTCACCATGCTAGCCAGGATGGTCTCGGGATTCTCCTGACCCATGATCCGCCCGTCTCGGCCTCCCAAAGTGCTGGAATTACAGGCTTGAGCCAATCACACCGGCCTTTTTTCCTTTTGAGACAGAGTCTCACTGTGTCACTTGAGGTGCTCTTCCCTTACCCACTGAATGTCCCCAGGAGATCATGTATCAGTTAAACTGCTATTTTGCCTCTTAGTGCACATGCTTGTACCCATTCACCCAACTCCCAAGATCTTATTGGGAAGCTGCTCATCACCAGCTTTGGGGGTTTTCTTTTTCTTTTTCTTTTTTGAGACAGAGTTTCTCTCTTGTTGCCCAGGCTGGAGTGCCATGGCACGATCTCAGCTCACTGCAACCTCCGCCTCCCAGGTTCAAGCAATTCTCCTGCCTCAGCCTCCCGAGTAGCTGGGGTTACAGGCATGTGTCACCATGCCTGGCTAATTTTTGTATTTTTAGTAGAGACGGTGTTTCACCATGTTGGCCAGGCTGGTCTCGAACTCCTGACCTCAAGTGATCCACCAGTCTCAGCCTCCCAAAGTGCTGGGATTACAGGCGTGAGCCACCACGCCCAGCCCTTCCCCCACATTCTTTCATGATAAGGCCCACTAACTCCAAAGCCAAAATTCCTAGTTGCCCAGAAAATCGAGTTCCCCTGTCCTTTAGGGCAGGGATGGCTTCGTCCCGGGACGTGAGTGCAAAATATCTGGGCTCTGTGCTACCAGTGCTGCCAGGAGGAGAGGGCAAAACTGCATTTCCATTGTAAAGCGATGCCAATGTTCGGCGTGCTGCCTACATGTCAGCAGCCAACGCCTCCCACGCGGTCACAAGGCACTGGCTCTAAGCGAGTTTGCTTAGCTCCCACCAGCTGCTCCCGGTGTTTAGTTCTGAGGTTTGTGCATTTTGTGGTTGACATACTAAGGCACAGAGGTTGAGTCAATTGTCCAAACTCACTCAGCTATGAGGTAGATAAGCCTGGATCCAAACTGCGTGAGGGACCGTGAGTCCATGCCCCGCACGCCCCACTCACTGCCCCTTGGGTCAGAGGATGAGGGCCAGGCACATGCAGGGCTAGCTAGAGGCCATTCTGTCCAGCCTGTCCAAGGTCAGCCGCAAGGCCCACCCACTCTGGCAGGAAGACCGCTTGCGGCCTAAAGACCATGTTGAAGGGGGAGTTGGGCAGGGTGAAGTTGGCCAGGTAGACGGTGTCCCCACCTGCGAGGTAGGCGGCCCAGACCCCGAAGGTGCCCACAGTGATGATGGTGTGGTTGCACTGTGTGAGCAGCGCGAAGTCCTTGGCAGGTGAGCCCTGGAGGCCATTGCCAGCGAACACCACGTCCCCAAGGGAGCTGTTGATGCTGTCCCGGCACCAGGCCATGTCATCGCTGGTGACCACAAAGACCGGGAGGCGGCAGCGGGCCCGGAACCAGTCCAGGGCCCGCTGCAGGTAGCCCCGGTCGGCCAGCACCCCCTTCCATACACGCGGCATGACATGGACATAGTCCCCCCGGCGCACATGGACCCCCACGAAGGTCGCCTGCCCTGCCCACTTGGCCTGCAGGCCCCGCAGGAACTTCTGGGCCTCCTCACGCACGTGGTCGTGCAGGGTGAACTCCTGGAGGATCTCATGGCGGAGGTGGTGGTAGAAGGTCCAGGAGCAGGGGTAGCCCGTGAGGCGGACATAGCGCCCAGGGATGTGGCGGTACTTCTCCTCCATCCAGTCGTTCAGGTGGTAGTTCTGCCAGGGGATCCTGCTGGCCGTGGTGCTGTGCAGCACTGGCAGGGTGATTCTGAAGATGGGGGCCAGGGTGCTGTGCATCTGGACTGGGATGAAGGCAGGCCGCCCGTTCATCTTGGCCAGGGCATACAGCGTGGCATACTCACCCATCTGGTTCCCCAGGCGGCCCTTGGAGTTGATAGTGAACAGCCCCTCTCGGGGGAGGTGTCTCGGTGCCAGGACCACATGGGCTGAGTATGCCCAGGGCGCGGGCACCACAGCCAGGCGCTGGTGGCAGTGAAAGATGGTGGACACCACAAAAATGGCAAAGAGGAAGTAGAAGGTGGAGAAGGAAGGGCAGGTGGCCCAGAATCCCTTGATGGCTGCGGGGAGGAGAGAGGACATGGTCAGGAGGGAGGGCTGGGGGGACAGCAGTCTCTTCACCCACCCCCTGCCAAAGTCATTCATTCACTCAATCCATCCAGGCCTCTGTCCTGAGTGCCACAGGGCATGGGAGGCCTCAGAGCACAGACCCTGGAGTCTTCCCACCCGAGACTGGGTTCCAGCTGGAATTCCCAGGCTTACCAGCACCTTACAACTTCAGCCAAGTTACTGCACCTCGCTGAGCACAGTGGCTTGTTCCTGTAATCCTGGCACTTCGGGAGGCTGAGATGGGAGGATCACTTGAGCCCGAGTTCAAGACCAACTTGGGCAAAAAAAAGTAAGAACCTATCTTTACCAAAAAAAAAAAAAAAAAAGTGTTTTAAATTAATCAAGCGTGATGGCACGCACCTGTGGTCCCAGCTACTTGGGAGGCTGAGGTGGGAGGATTGCTCGAGCCCAGGAGGTTGAGGCTGCAGTCAACTGTGATTGTGCCCCTGCACTCCAGCCTAGGCAACAGAGCAAGACCCTGTCTCAAAAACAAGAAGAAGTTACTGAGTCTCTCTGAGTCTGTTTCCTCACCTGTTAAATGCGTATGAGTATACGGAACCACTGGAAAGTGTCAATATTCAACCTGATTTTACTTACACTTACGGCCATTTCTTTTACTTTTACTGCTTTTTTTTTTTTCTGGCAATGGAGTCTTGCTCTGTCACCCAGGCTGAAGTGCAGTGGCGTGAACTCGGCTCACTGCAACCTCCACCTCCCGGGTTCAAGCCATTCTCCTGCCTCAGCCTCCTGAGTAGCTGGGATTATATTTATGCACCGCCACGCCTGGCTAATTTTTGTATTTTTAGTAGTGACAGGGTTTCACCATGGTGGCCAGGCTGGTCTCGAATTCTTGACCTTGTGATCCATCCACCTCGGCCTCCCAAAGTGGTGGGATTACAGGCATGAGCCATCGTGCCCAGACTACTCACGGCCATTTCTATGATTCTACCTCACAGAACTACCTCATGGGGTTGCATGAAGATTAAATGTGATGATTTTGTAAAGTAGTGCCTCGCACGCAGGAAATGCCCTGTACATGTTGGAAAACCAATGCCTGCAGTGGCCAGGCAGGTGCAGTGGCTCACACCTGTAATCCCAGCACTTTGGGAGGCCGAGGCAGACGGATCACCTGAGGTCAGGAGTTCGAGACCAGCCTGGCCAACATGGCGAAACCCCATCTCTACTAAAAATACAAAAATTAGCCGGGCGTGGTGGTGGGTGCCTGTAATCCCAGCTACTCAGGATGCTGAGGCAGGAGAATCACTTGAACCCAGGAGGTGGAGATTGCAGTGAGCCAAGATTGTGCCACTGCACTCCAGCCTGGGTGACAGAGCGAGACTGTTTAAAAAAAATAACAAATAAAATCAATACTTGCAGAGTATCTATTACATGCCAGGCACGGTGCTCGGGCCCAGGAAGCCAGCAGAGGACAAAACAGGTAAGAATCTTTGGTGCCCATGCAGAGGGAAAGAGCACAGGCGGGCCCAAGTTAATGGACAAGCTCTGCCTTCTGTAGGCTGGTGACCTGGAGGTGTTATTTAACTCCTCCTCTCCTCCTCCATGAAATGGGGCTGCTACACTCCTGCACTGGTAAGTGCTAAGCGTCTCCTGATACTATTAGTGGGTGTGGTAGGTTCAAGCCGACCACAGACTCCTGGACTCCCTTTCCCTTGAATCTGGGCAAGCTCATGACTGCCTTGACCAGTTTAATATGGTGCAAGTGAAATTGTGTCCGTTTCTGGCCCAGGACTTAAGGTACTAACAGCTTTCACTTCTTGCCTTGAGAATGTTCTCTCTGCGCTATCATGTCAAGCTGGAGAGTTCAGCTTTTGTTTTTTGAGACAGGTTCTCACTCTGTCACCTAGGATGGAGTGCCAGTGGTCTGATCACAGCTGGGCTCAAGGGATCCTTCCACCTCAGCCTCCCCAGTAGCTGGGACCACAGGCATGTGCCACCATGCCCAGCTCTCATTTTTTGTAGAGATGGGGTCTCACTATGTTTCCCAGGCTGGTCTTGAACTCCTGGGCTCAAGCAATCCTCCTGCCTTGGCCTCCCAAAGTGCTGGGATTATAGACATGGGCCAGTTTTAGCTTTTGTATGTAGGGCTATGATTATTTATTTATTTATTTTACTTTATTTTATTTTTTGTGATGGAGTTTTTGCTCTGTTGCCCCGGCTGGAGTGCAATGGCACAATCTCGGCTCATTGCAACCTCTGCCTCCTGGGTTCAAGTGATTCTCCTGCATCAGCCTCCCAAGTAGCTGGGACTACAGGCACCCACCACCATGCCCAGCTAATTTTTGTACTTTTAGTAGAGACAAAGTTTCACCGTGTTGGCCAGGCTGGTCTTGAACACTTGACCTCAGGTGATCCACCCACCTCAGCCTCCCAAAGTGCTGAGATTACAGGCGTGAGCCACCACACCCGGCCAGCTCTTTTTTGGGCAACCACTTTGAGATATAATTCATATACCATACCATTCACCCACTTAAAGTATAATTCATATACCATACCATTCATCCACTTAAAGTGTGCAATTTAATGGCTTTTAGTATATTTACAGAGCTATGCAACCAGCACAATTTTTGAATATTTGCATAATCCCCCACAAAAAAAACCCAACACCCTTTAGCCATCTCCCCACAATCTTCCCTGCCCCTTGTCCCCCCACCAACTAATCTCCTGTCTCTATGAATTTGCCCATTCTCTATTTTTCATGTGACTGTAATCACACACTCCATGGCTTTCTGAGTCTGGCTTCCTCACTTGGCACCGTGTTTTCAAGGTCCATCCACGCTGTAGCACGTGTCACAGCCTCACATCTTTTCTTTTTCTTTTTTCTTTTTCTTTTTTTTTTTTCTTGAGACAGTGTCTCACTCTGTTGCTCAGGCTGGAGTGCAGAAGCGCGATCTCGGCTCACTACAACTTCCACCTCCTGCATTCAAGTGATTCTCCTGTGTCGGCCTCCCGAGTAGCTGGGACTACAGGTACAGCCACCACGCCCAGATAACTGCCTCACTCCTTTCAAAGCTGCAAGTCCCATTGTTGGGGTAGACCACAATTTATTCACTCATCAGGTGACAGGCACTGGATTGTTTCCAGTTTTCGGCTGTTGTGAATAGTGCCGCCATGAACCTGCGTGCTGGGTCACAGGGTGAACTCTACATTGAATCGTTTCGGGAGCTGCCAGGTGGCTGCCCCAGTTTCTGTTTCCACCAGCAGCACGGGAAGGCCCCATTTCCTGGCCTCGCTCACCATCGTGTTTGGTTGTGGTGGGTGTGCAGGGCCATCTCACCATGGGGCCCGCAGTCCCGGTCCTCGCAATGGGATGGATAGTCCCTTCTCCGGGGGCTGCTCTTCCCGAGTCTCCTCCAGCTCTCCCCAGGGCTCCCAGAAGGTCCTCCGCTCCCAGCCTCTACCATGTCCTGATCGGCTTTCTCTTTTCCCCTTGTCCACACCTCTGACCAATGTCCTATGGTTTCCCTGTGGCCACTCCAATGGCTACAACTCAGCAGTCATCCCCTCACCCCCTCCCACCCCATTTCTGCTGAAGCCCTGGTTGGCATGGGCTCACCCCCAAAACTTCTGGCTTCTGCCTCACCCCTCCCGGCTCCCCATCTCTCCCTCCACCTGTCCCCTTAAACATCGGGGTCCTGCAGGCCTCCTCAGCTCTCACCCTCCTCAGCTCTCATCCTCCTCTATTAGTTCCTCTGACCCTTTTGAGAAGCCTGAACACTCTGGGCCCTCCTTGAAAGTCTTGTGTGGGTCCCCAACAAGGCCAGCTGGCCTAAGGCCTAAGATAAATGCCTCTGGCGCTGCTTTAGTTTCCAAAAAGTGAATTAAATCTGCCCGAGCCCTTTTTCACTGAGCTGGTAAAAACTGTGTCCCAAACATGATCTTGCCACCCATTCAACTCAGGGTCCTGCCCCATGGAGAAGGAGCTGAGCTCTGAACCCAGCTGGAGCCCCCGGGCAGGTCCCAAGGCTAGGGCTGGGGTCAGGGGGGTGCAGGGCAGGGACGGAGCCTGGGCTACTGGCCAAGGGAAACCAGCTCAAGACAAGGGTGTCCCCCCGCGGGGTCCATCTTCATGTTGTGTGATTCGTGCAGTTGCGTTGAGACAGGCCCTACACTTGCTTTAATGATCTGGCGTCGCCATCTTAAAGTCCTTCATAAATTCTAAACAAGGGATGCTGTGTCTGCATTTTGCCTCGGGCCCTGCAGATCAAGCAGTGGGTACCGCGGTTGCCCTGGCTTTTCCTGGAGTCTCAGGTGCTCCCTCTTGTGGCTGTTCTCAGCCTAGACAACCAGAAAGCCACAGAAAAGCACCAGCCAAGGCCGAGGCTGCAAGGGTGCTGGCAGGCCAGGCCCATCTCGGGGCTCGCTGTCCTGGCCCACGATTCCTTGTCAGCCATTTTCCTCAGGGGGAGGGGCAAACGCCAACCTGTCCTGAACTCATCTGGGACAACCCTGGCTTGGAGGAGGGTCATGTGGCTATTTACAGACTTTACTTCTCTTACTGTGAACACCCATATGCTTTGCTGCCTAAAACATGTTTGACAATGTGATGCAGCCCAGACCTGCCATGAGTGCCACGTCACATACAGACTACGCGTCCGACAATGGGGCCAGAATGCAGAAGGTTCTGGAACATGACTGTCCCAGAGAGCTCAGATAAGAACCTGTGGGCATGTCAGCTCATTTAGTCCACACGACTCCCTCTGCCCACCATGAGGAAGGTCCATTCTTTCATCATCATTTAACAGATGAGGAAACTAAGGCACAGAGAGGTTAAGGAGCTTGTTCTCGGTCACACAGCTAGGACAGAGGTGGATTTGAACCCAGGCAGTGTGGCTGGGGTTACCATCCTGGCCTTTTTGAACACGTCCAGGGAGGGCAGGCCCTACCCAGCCACACTCTGCCCAGTAACTCCTGCGGTGTGACCTGCCCCGCCTCGTGGGGCCTCTGTTATGTCTGGGTCACCGAGGCAGGGGTTGGAGGTCTGTGCGAGCCCAGCACTGGGGGTCTCTCTGGGTTGAACCCACCTCAGAGCTGTGCCTTGGGCAGGCCCAGCCTTCTGTGGAAGCTGAGGGTGAAGGTCTCCAGCCCTTAAAGAACTCTCCCCGACAAAATAAACCAGTCTCCTTCCCAGCTTGGGGCACTATTTGCTTGGCTCTGGCAGCTCTGTCTCTTCTTCCCCGCCTGTCCCCAGGCACCCGCAGGGGCACAGATCAACTCAGGCAGCTCAGGCTGCAAGGAACAAAAGCGTCCCTCCAGGAGCCGGAGCTTAAGAGACTTCGCCCAGGTGGGGAGGACGACGTAGCAAGACCTGAACCTTCTTCCTCAGCTTTCTGTGGCAGCAAAGCTGGGTTCTGTGCTGGCCGCGGCCTCAGCAGAAACGCCCTCCACGTCACCCCACTTACATCTGCAACCCCCGGGCCCCCGTGGCCACTTTCCCACTTGCTTTGCTCCAAGGCACTTGGCACTTTCCAACAATCTAGAGCAGGGAAGGACCTGCGCTGCTGGGGTCTCCCCCTCCCTCTCCAGACGCTGAGCCTGACGCTGCTCGGGTCTGTGTTCCCAGCGCACACCCGCAGCGAAGTCCCATACAGGGAGAGCTCAGGCAGGGTCAGTGGAGGGACCCACACCTGAATCCCGAAGTTCCACTCTGACTGGCACACAGCTCTGACCCCTAGCTCTGACATGCCCCCCCTGATACGGGGGTGTCTCCGCCCCACTCAGTCCTCCTGCAGCTGATGCCCCGCCCAGCTTTCAGAGTGACTCCCTTCTTTCAAATTTGATGTCCCCTGTCCTGCTCCTGCCGAATCTGGCCCCCTCCAACGTGGTACCTATGGGTCCAGAATCAAGGGTTGCCTTTGGCTGTGCCCCATCTCCGCAGCCTTGGGCAGTGGGTCCCAAGCCTGTCAGGATTGGGCCCACACTACGGCACGATAAACACTGGGGCCACCCAGGGCAGCAGGTGCCGTGCCCCAGCCCCATGAGGCCCTTTTGCTTTCTCAGCGGTAAGTGACAGAAAACATTATCTTTTTTTTGAGACGGAGTCTCGCTTGTCGCCTGGGGCTGGAGTGCAGTGGCTGGATCTCAGCTCACTGCAAGCTCCTCACTTCTCCCAGGGTTTACACCATTCTCCTGTTTCAGCCTCCCGGGAGGCTGGGACTACAGGCTACTCGGCCCCACCTCGGCCTCGGGCTAATCCCTCTTTTGTATTTTTCAGTAGAGACGGGTTTCACTGTGTTAGCCAGGATGGTCTTGATCTCCTGACCTTGTGATCTGCTGTCTCGGCCTCCCAAAGTGCTGGGATTACAGGCTTGAGCCACCGCGCCCGGCCTGAAAACATTCTTTTTCTAGTCAACCCATTGGGAGATGGAATACAGTAGACACCAACATTTGCATGAAAATGTCACGATGAAAGCACTGAGGCCTCACGGGACACCGGCACTGGGGAGGTGCTTTTGAGCACCCCGGGGGTCCCTGCCTTCTCCCTCTGCCACGGGCCCAGGTGTTCTGGCTCCTTTGTCGTCTTCCCGCCATCTTAGAAAGTGACTGAGGTCTTTTGAATTCCGGGGGCTGGTCTGAACCTTCCAAGAGCACAGATTTTTACGGCTTGAAAATGACTGACCTTAAGGCTCAGTGAATCCACAGCTGACTGAAGGTTCCAGAGGGGAGGAGGAGGGGCTGGCTTGGGGTCACACAGCCAGAGGCAGGGGCTGAGCAAAGTTCCCAACAGCGACTGTCTGCCAAAGGTCAGCCCCTGCCCGATTGGCCACCACAAGGCGGGGCTGAGCCAGTGGGCAGGGGTAGAGTGGGATGGAGCGGGAACCCCGACTGGCGGCCTCCCGTCCTACCTGCGGTGAGCCTCCTAGGCCAGGCTGCTCGGGGCTGTCCTGCTGCTGGACCGCCAGGGGCAACGGCGCTCACGTCCCACACCGTTGCGGGTGGCCTGGCTGGCAGGGGTCCCTGTGGGGATAGCGTGGCTGCGGTTGGTGAGGGGATTGGGGCGGGAGGGGGGTGGCGGTGTTAGATTCTGCAGGCTCTGCTCTGAGCCCCCGCCCAGCCCAGAAACCCCACTAGCCTGGGGCCTGAGAACAGCCACGCCACTCCCTCCTGAGAGCCCACCGCGCCACAGCTTGGAGGAAGAGCCTGCGGGGAACTGGCTGCGGGACGCTGTCTTCTTGAGTGCAGGTTTGGCCAATGTCGGGGCCTCAGGGCTCGGGTAGGGGGTGCATGCCAAGAGCCAGGGAAAGGAAGCCTGGGTCCCAGATGGACCCCACGCCGCCCAGGCAGGCCTCCTATGGATCTGCTGGGAGCAAAGCTGGACTCTGTTTCTTAAAGGGGGGTATGGGCTCTCTGTGGGCCATGACTAGTTTCTGGATCCCTCAGGAACACTAGGGAACTCACATCCTGGTTCCTCAAGGTGCTAAGGGCCAGAGGGTGCCACCCCCTGAACTATCCAGCAAGAGAGAAAGGGGACATGGGGGGCTGGTCCTTAACAGGATGCCGCTGAGGGCCAGGCGGGCGGCCGTCACCCTAGTGGGTGCAAAATGGCGCCAGGCTCCTTGGGAGGGCAGAGGGTGAGGCCTGTCATCTGGGGCCAGGGGAGGCAGTGTCTGCATGTGGCCAACAGCAGTGGGGACATGGGCTGTGAGGCCAGGCTGGGGCAGGTGTGGCCTACCCCTACCCCCAGGGTGCCCTAGAGATGCCCAGCCCAAGGGCATGCCTGGGTGCAGATTCAGAGCCAAGGGCCTGGAAAGGCTCTGAGGCCCCCAGTCCACAGTGAGCTCCTCACGAGAGGCTGCTGGCCCTGGAAGGGGAAAGTGGGGGCATTTCAGAGTCCAGTCCTTCCCAGCTCCTGCCATTCCTGCGGTCTGGGCTTCTGCCCCCACGGGCTCCCTGGCATCTGGCACCCCACCCTGTCCCAGCTCCTGCTTTCCTGTCTCTCTCTTCCTCATTACCCCCCACCCCCAACATCTGTTCCCCCATCTGCTCTGGGGAACTCTGGATGGGTGGAGAAGGCAGAGACTCTGGTCTCCAGGCCCTGAGGCCCAGGACAGAGGGCGGGGGCTGAGGTGAGCAGAAAGTCCCAGAACTCTAACTTCTGGTCCCCACACCCTGAGTTCTGAAGGGAACCCAGGTGTCTGCTTCCCCTGACCCCATGGGGATCCCATTGTCCCACTCCCAAGCCCCAGAGCCACCCAGGTTCCAGCTCCCAGCATCCCTTTCCTCAGCTCAGCTCTCTGGGCTTTGCACTGGGGTGGGAAAGGGTTAAGGGTGGGGCACCGGGGGGGGGGGGGGGGGTGGCAGAGAGGCCGGGTTGTTTGGTGATAATCCCCTTCCGTGCCCAGGGTGTGGAAAACAAGGTTAGGGCCCCATGTGGGAAAGGCCATGGCTCTGATCCCCGCAAGCCTGGGCCTCGGTCTCTCACTTCTGATCCCCCGCCAGGCAACCCTAGCCTGTCCCCTTCCCTCCCCTCCCCAGGGCCTGCTGGGCTGGGTGTCTCTGAGCCCACCTGCCTGCCTATCCCAGCCCCCAGGCTGTCCAAGCCTCAGTCTCCCGGCTCCCTGTGGCCTCTGGGTGCCTGGCCTCTGTCTCGGCCTCCTGTCTGTTCCTCTGTCTTTGCAGCAACTTCTCTGTGCTGTGCCCCTCCCCCGGGCTGGCTATCCTCTCTCTGCCTCTGTTTCTTTGTGGCTGAGTCTTCAACTATCCCTAAGCCCCCTCTCCTGCCCAGCCCTGCTTTCTCCGTGTCCCTCTCTAGGTTTCCACGTCTGTTGGCCTTGGCCAGCCCCTCTGCTCCAGCCGCTCACCGCTCCCCAGGGCCCCCTGCCCCTCGACACTGATGGATAACTCTGGGGTGTTAAGCTATGGATTAGTTCAGGCAAAATTCTCGATTTTGTCTGCGTTCTTTCCCCTTTGGGTTATGTAAACAGTAATTCTCCCCAGATGGAACTATTTTCCTCGCTTCCATGCAGCCGGGGACTGGGCCTGGACGGGTTGGGGGTGGAATGCTCCAATTCCACAGGACGCCTCCAGGAGGGGTAGAGGCTGCGGCTGAGGTCCCCAGCCCAGCCACCTCTCTTCCCTCCAGGTGCTGGCTCTGCTGTGACCATGCCCGTGACCTTTGCCCTCCTGCTCCTCCTGGGCCAGGCCACTGCGGACCCATGCTACGATCCACAGGGCCGCCCCCAATTCTGCCTCCCACCAGTGACACAGCTGGCTGCCGTGGCGGCCTCCTGCCCTCAGGCCTGTGCCCTGTCCCCAGGAAACCACCTTGGCCCCGGGGAAACCTGCAATGGCAGCCTGACCTTGGCCCTGGGTGGCTCCTTCCTCCTGACATCTGTCAGCCTGCGCTTCTGCACCCCAGGACCCCCAGCCCTCATCCTGTCTGCTGCCTGGGCCTCAGGGGGTCCCTGGAGGCTGCTGTGGCACAGACCCGCCTGGCCTAGGGCCTTGGGGGGCCCTGAAAGGGTGACCTTCCACTCCACACCAGATCCTAAGGCCACTGTGGTGGCCAGCCACCTCCGCGTGGAGTTCGGGGGCCAGGCCAGGCTGGCGGCGGCTGGGCTGAGAGGCCGCTGCCAGTGCCATGGCCATGCTGCCCGCTGTGCCGCCCGTGCCCGGCCACCCCGCTGCCACTGCCGCCACCATACCACTGGCCCGGGGTGCGAGAGCTGCCGCCCGTCCCATCGAGACTGGCCCTGGCGGCCTGCTACGCCCCGGCACCCCCACCCTTGCCTACGTGAGTCCTGCGCCCTGTACTCTCCCTACCTTTGCCTGCCTGCCACTGGGTCCTTTGTCCCTACGGAAGCAGGATGTTCCCTTCCCTCCCTGGAACTGGGTGCTCCTTGCCTCTCACCCCAGTCTCAGACTCAGTCCTCTCTGTACCTCCTCCCTGCAGCCAGTCCTGTATCTCAGCCACACATGGGCCTGTCTGCTCATGAAGGGCTCAGCCTCTCCCCAACACTCATCAGCCTGTGATAATGGTGATGATGATGATGATGGTAGTGATGGTGGTAATGGCGATGATGATGGTGATGACAATGGTGGTGATAATGGTGATGGTGGCGTGATGGTGGTGGTGGTGATGATAGTGGTGGTGGTGGTGATGGTGATGGTGGTGATGATGGTGGTGATGGTGATGATGGTGGTGGTGGTGATGATGGTGGTGGTGATGATGGTGGTGGTGGTGGTGATGGGTGGATGATGGTGATGCGGTGATGGTGATGATGGTGATGGTGGTGATGGTGATGGTGATGGTGGTGATGGTGGTGGATGGTGGTGGGGATGATGATGGTGATGATGGTGGTGATGGTGATGATGGTGGTGGTGGTGGTGGTGGGATGGTGGTGGTGGTGGTGGCGGCGGATTTATGGTGGTGATGACGACGGCGGATGGCGGACGGCGGTGACGACGGCGGTGGTGCAGGTGATTTATAAGACGACGACGGCGGACGACGGCGGCGGACGACGGCGGCGGCGACGGCGGCGGACGATTTATGGCGGCGGATGATTTATGACGGCGGATGGCGGCGATTTGCAGGCGGCGATTTATGGCGGACGACGATCATGACTGATTTATATGACGGCGATGACGGTGGTGGTGGTGGCGGCGATTTATGGTGGCGGTGGTGGCGGCGGACGGTGGTGGTGACGACGACGGCGACGGCGATTTATGGCGACGACTTATGGCGGCGGTGATGGCAGGACGGTGGTGATGATTTGGCGGACGATTTATGGCGGATGGCGGACGACGGCGGTGGCGGCGGCGGATGGTGGCGGATTTGGTGGCGGATGTGATGGCGACGATGATTTATGACGGATTTATGATGACGACGGTATGATGATTTGCGGCGGTGGCGATTTGGTCATGACGACGGCGGATGGTGATTTGGTGGCGACGGATGGCGACGATGACGGTGGCGGTGATGGGTGGCGGTGGCGGATTTGCAGATGAGGATGGTGGCGGATGCAGGATGGTGATGGTGATGGCGGTGGTGGTGGTGGATGATGGTGATGGTGGATGGCGGTGGTGGTGGTGATGGTGGTGGTGATGGTGGTGATGGTGATGGATGGTGATGGTGGTGGTGGATGATGGTGGTGGATGGATGGATGATGATGATGGATGGTGGTGGATGGTGGATGATGGTGGTGGATGGTGGATGGTGGATGGTGGATGGTGGATGGTGGATGGATGGTGGATGGTGGATGGCAGTGGACAGTGGATGGATGATAATGGGCCTGGATGGATGGAATGAAGGAAGGATGGAATGGACAAACCAACTGAAGGGAAAGTATTCGGTCATTAAACACATATTTATCAATCACCTACTGTGTGCCAGGCAGGGACTCTCATCAGGCCCATTTTACAGATGAGGAGACTCAGGGCTAGAGTTCAGAAGTCCCCTGCACAAGGACACACAGTGTCTGAGTGTGGCAGGGCCAGGATCTGAGCTCAGGAAGCCAAGTTCTGGGGTCTCAGCCCATCCCTGCCAAGCTCCTGCCGGGTACTGTCACACCAGGTGCTCTAGGGTGGCAGACAGGAGGTAACAGACAGGACCACGGCCTTGGTGGCCTGGCAGCCAGACTATTTGAGCTTGAATCCCGGCTCCTCTGCTTACCCGCTGTGAGAGCTTGAGCAAGTGACCTAACCTTTCAGTGCCTCAGTTTCCTCCACCATAGAGTGGGGATAGTAACAAAGCACATCCTTTACACGCTGTAGTGAAAATTAAATGCATTAATATACATAAAGCCTTTAAATAAAGCCCAATGTGGTATCTGGCAGAAAGAAACGGCTTTGAGCGCTGGCCAAAGTCACCACTCCCCAGCTGAGAAGGTAAGGCTCAAAGAGAGGTCACTTGCCCTAAGTCTCATTGCCAGCAAGGGATTGAACCCAGGGAGCCCTGAGTTCCTAGATGCTGCAACAATCCACTGCTCTATCCAGCTGGACAGGTGCCCCCCAGGAGTGTCCCGTGAGATGTCCTCTTTCCCGAAGGTGCTTCCAGACCGGGCCTTCCCTACCTCTCTCCAGCAGCCCCTCCTCAGAGACAGCCAGTGTCAGTTCCTTCTGGCCCTGACCCCCTCCCTCCTCCAGCCTGAGACACTTGGTAGAGGGTCTGAGGTCCTGGGAGGTAACTCTACCAACAGACACAGACACACACACGTGTGCAAGTGTACCCTGGCCTTCCTCTCCATCTCCCATGCTCTTTGCCTCCCGCCCTCTATTTCTTTGTTTTTTCTTTTGAGACGGAGTCTTGCTGTTACCCAGGCTGGAGTGCAGTGGTGCCATCTTGGCTCACTGTAACCTCCGTCTCTGGGGTTCAAGCCATTCTCCTGTCTCAGCCTCCTGAGTAGCTGGGATTACAGGTGCACACCACCATGCCCAGCTAATTTTGTATTTCTAGTAGAGATAAGGTTTCGCCATGTTGGCCAGGCTGATCTCGAACTCCTGACCTCAGGTGATCCGCCAGCCTCAGCCTCCCAAAATGCTGGGATTACAGGCGTGAGCCACTGTGCCTGGCCTCCACCCCTTTATTTCTTCATACATGAAGATCACATGGGCTAACTTACAGACCATCCCCATTCTTTGGCCAAATCTTTTACCTAAGCAGGGGAGTGAGGGGTGAGACTCACCTGGCCTGAGGATGAGGCGGCCTTCATCCTGGGCCTGGACAGAGCCTGGGCGCTGGGGAGGCTGTCCTCCTGAGGGTCACCACATTCTCCCAGACTGAGCAGGGCAGTGCCCTCCAAACCCGGGTAGGAGACTGACAATGCTGCGGTGGAGAAAGGTCAGGGTGGCCAGTTGAGACTAATGTCTGCGGCAGAGCTGTGGCCTTCACAGACATCCTGGTCTGCATCTCCCCTCCCTCATCTGAGTTTTCCACAGGGGAAGTGAGGTGAAGTGATTACCCTTGGGTCAGAAAGAATCCAAAGCCTGACTCAACCCACTGAGCATCTGAATACCTTTGCCACCTCGAATGCCCACAAAAACCCTGGGAGGGAGGGATCTGGATTCTCTCTAGACAGGGAGAAAAGAGAGGCTGGGAGAGGGCGAGTCGTTTTCCCAAGAACATGCAGCTGTCTCTGCTCCCTGATCATCCTGCAACTCTTCCGGGCTCCCAGGGACCTGCCAGTCCAGGGCTTTCAAACTTCTTAGAGTCAACACACCCTGTCCAAGTCTCTTCAAAGAGTGTCCATGAACCTGGGCAGCATAATGAGTCCCCGTCTTTACAAAAAAAAAAAAAAAAAAATTAAGTAGCCTGGTGCGGTGATGCACGCCTGTGGACCCAGCTACTGAGGAGGCTGAGGTGGGAAGATCCCTTGAGCCCAGGAGTTGGAGGCTGCAGTGAGCTATGATGGCGCCATTGCACTCCAGCCTTGGCGAGAGTGAGACCCTGTCTCAAACAAAAAGTGGTCTATGAACCCCCTGCATCAGCATCTTACTCTGCAGTGCTTGCTGGAAATACAGATCCCTGGGCCCATCAGAAAGCCTAGGGATGAGCCCTGCAATCTGGCTTTTGTTGTTGTTGTTTTGGGTTTTTGCTTTTGTTGTTTGTTGTTTTGAGACCTTTTGCAACAGGTCTCACTCCGTTGCCCAGGCTGGAGGGCAGTGGTGCAATCATAACTCAATGCAGCCTCCAACTCCCAGGCTCAAGTGATCCTCCCACTTCAGTCTCTAGAGTAGCTGGGACTTACTGGTATGGGCCACTATGCCCTGCTAATGTGTTTTTAATAAAAACGACAACAAAACATTTCCCTGGTAATTCTGACGAGTAGTAAGGTTTGAGAGCCACCTTAAAAAACCTGACAAATGCTCCCAGGATAATGCATATTTATTATTATTTAGCATAATCCTCATATGAGGATTACTGGAGTGAGCTAAGAGCTCAGACTCTCAAGCTAGAAGACCCGTGTTTAAGCCCTGCCTCCAACTACCTGCTAGCTGTACCTCTCTGTGCCTCAGCTTTCTCCCTCTGTAAAATGGGGGTGATAATAGTGCCACCCTCATAGAGCCCTTGTGGAGATGAAATACATCAAACACTTAGCACAGGGTGCCCTGCACATGGGAATGCTAGACAGCCAAGTAATTGCTCTCCGCCAGGCCTGGGCTAAGCACTTTCTATCCACTTCATTTCATTTAAGCCTCATGAAGTAAACATTATAAATGCCATTTCACAGCCAATCAAACTACAGAAGGGAGAAACCACTTGCCCAAGGAATACAGTCAGAAAGACAGATAAAGCTAACAGGGTCTGATTCCACAGGCCATAGCCCACTCTTTTTGTTTTTTGTTTGTTCGTTTTTTTGAGATGGAGTCTTGCTCTGTCGCCAGGCTGGAGGGCAGTGGCGCGATCTTGACTCACTGCAACCTCCACCTCCCGGGTTAAGGAGATTCTCCTGCCTCAGCCTTCCGAGTAGCTGGGACTACAGACACAAGCCACCACAGCCAGCTAATTTTTACATTTTTAGTAGAGATGGGTTTCTGCCATATTGGCCATGTGGGTCTCGAACTCCTGACCTCAGGTGATCCACCCACCTTGGCCTCCCAAAGTGCTGGGATTACAGGCATGAGCCACTGCACCCGGCCTACCCATTTAAAAGATGAGGGGCCAGGCACAGTGGCTCATGCCTGTAATCCCAGAACTCTGGGAGGCCGAAGCAGGTGGATCATGAGGTCAGGAGATCAAGATCATCCTGGCTAACATGGTGAAACCCCGTCTCTACTAAAACACACACACACACACACACAAAATTAGCCAGGTGTGGTGGCATGCACCTGTAGTTCCAGCTACTTGGGAAGCTGAGGCAGGAGAATCTTCACTGAACCCGGGAGGTGGGAGGCTGCAGTGAGTCAGGTCACAGCCACTGCACTCCAGCCTGAGTAACAGATTTAGACTGCCTCAAAAATAAAACAAAATAAATAAATAAATAAAAGATGAGAATGGAAATGTCCTGGGACAGGCTTAGCTAGAGAGACCCAAGCATTCTCTTCTACCTTGGACACTCTGCTTCCTTTCATGAGGGCAGGGCCATGGGAAGAAAGCTGGGGACTGGGGAGCAGCATACCTGGCCCTGATGCTGCCTCTGCACCCCATCTTGCTCCTAGCCTGCTCCTGCAACCAGCACGCCTCGACGCTGCCGGGTTCAACTCTTGAGCTGTTCAGGCTGTCGGGCATGGCCGGAGGGGGGTAAGCTTGTGAGCCAGCCACCACACAGCCGGGCGGCACTGCCACTACTGCCAACCAGGGTTCTGGAGGGACCCTAGCCAGCCTATGTCCAGCCGCAGGGCCTGCAGGGGTGAGTGTGGCCTAGTGACAGACCTTGGGGAACAGGAGGCGGGGCTAGACCCTAGGCTGAGGGAGGAGGGCTAGGGCTGGGACTGAGGGCGGAGGGCTGGGCCTGGACTCCTGGGTCTGAGAGCAGGGGCTGGGGCCTGGACCCTGGGTCTGAGGGAGAAGGGGCTGGGACTGGGACTCTGGGCCTGAGGGGAGGAGGGGCTGGGGACCTGACCCTGGATCTGAGGGAAGAGGCTGGGGACCTGGACTCCTGGATCTGAGGGAGGAGGGCTGGGGACCTGACCCCTGGATCTTGAGGGAGGAGGGCTGTGGGACCCGGACCCTGGGCCTGAGGGAGGAGGCCCGGGGACCTGGACCCTGGATCTGAGGGAGGAGGGGCTGGGGACCTGGACTCCTGGATCTGAGGGAGGAGGGGCTGGGGACCTGGACTCCTGGGTCTGGAGGGAGGAGGCTGGGGGCCTGGACCCTGGATCTGAGGGAGGAGGGGCTGGGGCCTGACCCCGGGCCCATGGGAGGAGGGTTGGGGGCCTGGACCCTGATCTGGAGGGAGGAGGGGCTGGGGCCTGGACCCTGGATTCGAGGGAGGAGGGGCTGGGGGCCTGGACTCCCTGGGTTCGAGGGAGGAGGGGCTGGGGGCCTGGAACTCCTGGATCTGGAGGGAGGAGGGGCTGGGGCCTGGACTCTGGGGGCGGGAGGGAGGAGGGCTGGGGCCTGGACTCTGGCCCGAGGAAGAGGGGCTGGGCCTGGACTCCCCAGGCTGAGGGAGGAGACACTGTGGAATTAGGAGGGGCATCTGGGGCCCCGATACCCCATGCCCCCAGCTCCTCTGCTCATGTAGCCTGCCAGTGCCACCCTATCGGGGCAACAGGAGGAACCTGCAACCAGACCAGTGGGCAGTGCACCTGCAAGTTAGGGGTCACAGGCCTGACCTGCAACCGCTGTGGCCCTGGCTACCAGCAGAGCCGCTCCCCCAGGATGCCCTGCCAGCGTGAGTCTTGAGGGGCCAGGGCACAAGCCTGAGTAGAGCGGGAAGGAGACATCCCAGGTCTCCAGTGAGCAGGTGCAGTGAGGGCTGGGGCCTTGGGAATTGAGAGCCCAAGGCTGGAGGCTGGACTCTGGGCCCTCGGATAAGCAGGGACTGAAATTTTGGACTCTTGAGGAAAAGGAGGCTTGGGGCCTGGACGCCTGCGTCCCAGGAGAGGAAGGCAAGGGATGCTTGCACTCTTGAGTCCTAAAGGAATAAACACTTAAAGAGTTTGGGTGCCTGGATTCCCGGGGCAGGGGTGGGGGGATCCTGGGGGAAATTACTAAGAGGTTAATTTCTCCTTTGGTCTCACAGGAATTCCAGAAGCAACAACCACCCTTGCCACTACTCCTGGTGCTTATAGCTCTGGTAAGACAGTCTGGCATGGAGGTCCCTGAGTGGCAAGTGGGACTGGGGATGGGCTGACTGGGTCCCCAGATGGGGATACATGGGTCACCCACTGAGCCCAGTCCCAAAGGTCTGGGTGCCCCAGCTGGCCATCAAGATGGAATGGAGGGATGGGCAGGGGCAGAAGGCTGTGGTCTAAGCCCCAGGAGCCCACTGCAGACAGCCTGACCCTCCCCAGACCCTCAGTGTCAAAACTACTGCAATATGTCGGACACCAGGGTATATATGAGCCTTCGGAGGTACTGCCAGCAGGACTATGGTGAGTACTGGGGAGACAGGATAGCTGAAGGCTACAACTGGTTCTGATGACTGTTTCTAAGCCACCCCCTTTCTGGCCTTCCACTTTCTCATTTTAAATGGCAAGGAGCGTTGGATTCCAAAGGGCACCTTCCTGATCTAGAAATTGATGGGGCAGAAGACAAATGGGGAGGGGTAGTGGGGAGGGGGCATTCACTACCTTCCTGTGTCTCCTCTTTCACTATGTTCTTGGGCTTGCAGAGTTTCATCATCCCCTTCAGCCTGACATCTCTGAGGGATGGAAGAGATAGGGGAACTGGTTGAGTGGAATGAGCTCTTGCCCTGTCCACCCTATCTCAGAGACCCTTGCTGCTTCCCTTCATGGTCCCAGATATTTGAGCCTTAGTCCCAATCCCCATAAAGACTTATCCCACAGTTCCCTAATCCCCAGTCCACATGGGCTCCATGACCCTGGGGTCTATGACCTCAGGCTATTCAGCTCTCTTAAGACACTCAGGAGTTCGGCCCAGCCAACAAATCTAGACCAACGCCAGCTATTTCTCTCAATGTATAGGACCGCAGACTTCTTCTCCCTCAGGATCCTCATCTGGTCACTAGTGTTCTAGGCCTTCAAAGGTGGAAAGCTTTTCCCCACCTTCCACAGGGATCTCCTGCCCCGCAGACCCAGCTGGCTAGTCAGAGTTCCACCCAGCCTCTCAGAAAGCACATTTCTCTGGCCGGGCACGGTGGCTCACGCCAATAATCCCAGCACTTTATGGGGGCCGAGGTGGGCGGATCACTTGAGGTCAGAAGTTCGAGACCAGACTGGCCAACATGGTGAAACTCCGTCTCCACTAAAAATACAAAAGGGCGCGGTGCCAGGATCCTGTAAACCCAGCTACTCAGGAAGCTAAGGCACAAGAATCACTTTAACCCAGGAGGCGGAGGCTGCAGTTAGTTGAGATCACACAACTGCACTCCAGACTGGGCGATACAGTAAGATTCCGTCTCAAAAAAAAAAAAATTATGTTTTTCTGAATCACTATCAGTATGACCTCAGCCCTCACATTCCAAGGACCAATCTCTTCCTTCTGGTCCTCCAAATGTATCCCAGAGCCCCTTCCCCAGTAATGTGACCCCTCCTTCCCAAGAATTCCACCATTGATACCTTCTGACCCCACTGTATTAGAGACCCTGGACCTGCGTCTTCTGCCCTGTCCCCAGCACCACCTACTGTAGTTTAACTCCTTGTCTCAAAGGTGTTTCCTCCAGCGGGCCCCACCCCTCACGATTTAGGGTCAAACTCTCAAAAGTTCAAGGTTTCTCTCCCCACTGCGATACCAGAAGCTCACCCACCGATCTCGGGCTTCTGCCCACTGTGACTGACCCCACGGGACCCAGAGGTACCCTGGAAGCTCCCCACGACCTGAGCTGACATCTCCCCTCCCCACAGTTCTTCGGGCGCAGGTGCTAGCGTCTGAGGCGGCAGGCCCGGCATGGCGGCGGCTGGCCGTGCGCGTGCAAGCCGTCTACAAGCAGCGGGTGCAGCTCGTGCGACGCGGCGACCAGGACGCCTGGGTGCCCCGCGCCGACCTGGCCTGCGGCTGCCTGCGCCTACAACCGGGCACCGACTACCTGCTGCTGGGCAGCGTGGTCCGCGGCCCCGACCCCACGCACCTCATCCTAGACCGCCACGGCCTCGCGCTGCCATGGAGGCCGCGCTGGGCCCGGCCCCTGAGGCGGCTGCAGCAGGAGGAGCGCGCCGGGGGCTGCCGCGGCGTGCGGGCACCCACATCCAGCCCCAGGCCGGAGCATTAGATGTGGGCTGCCACTGCCTCCAATGCCAACAAAGAAATTTGGGACCGACTGGGAGCTGAGCCTTATACCTTAACGGTGCGCCGTAGAGAGCCAATGAGACGTCGCAGAGCCCCGACGTCACTATGCATGCGCCCACGCCACGCAGGCGTGCGGAACTTTTAGCAAAAGGCGGCAAAGAGGACTACAGGTTCCAACTGTTCCTCCTTTGGCTTGTGGCTTATTCCCCGCCAGTAATCTATTTCCCCCAATAAAGTCTCAAATCTTGGGGAATTTTTGTCTACAGACTCCTGATCGATGCTGGCACCGTCTCCACAGGGAAGCGAACAAGGCCTTGACTCAGTACGCGGAGCTGAAGTTAGGACCACAGCACCACAGCACCCTGACAAAGTGGCCAATCCAATGAGAGAGTTCTTATGACGTCATTGGGCGCTAGTCAGATTGGTGTTGACTGATGATAGGCCAAAGGCCAATGGGCGGGGCTTGTTTGGAAAAGGTGGGAAATCTCACAAAGGGAAGGACAGCAGTTGCAGATTTCTAGAAAATTCCAGATGTAGAAACTTTTGGTTTCTGATTGGCCTCAGGATAGGCTCTGAGAAAGGAATTAAGAGACTTTGAGTGACTCATTTTTGAGAGAATAGCCAATTGGTAGCCACAGAGTGGTATGACATAACTTGGTGCTAAGGGGAATTGTATTCCCACCCAACAATTGGCTACCTGCAGGCCAGAGGGGAGTGGCTCAAAAGGCAGGAAGCGGTAAGTACCACGGAATGGAAGGTTGCCACGGCCTGGGACCTTCCTTGCCACCCTGACCTCTGCCCCTGCACCCGCAGCAAACAACATAATCTCAAATTTGGGTGATCTTTTCAGGAGAGTCATTGAGCGGGTACTCAGGGAGTCTTAGAGGAAGAGATGTGATTTAAGGTCCATTTGTTTGTTTCTCTTTTTTTAAAAATGTATTTTATTTATAGTTATATTTACTTATTTATTTTTTTGAGATGGAGTTTTGCCCTTGTTACCCAGGCTGGAGTGCAATGGCATGATCTCAGCTCACTGCAACCTCCACCTCCCTAGTTCAAGCAATTCTCCTGCCTCAGCCACCCAAATAGCTGGGACTACAGGTGCATGCCACCACACCTGGGTAATTTTGTATTTTTAGTAGAGATGGGGTTTCACCACATTGCCCAGGCTGGTCTTGAACTCCTGACCTCAGGTGATCTGCCCACCTAGGCCTCCCAAAGTGCTGGGATTACAGGCATAAGCCACCGTGCCCAGTCAAAAATTTTTATTTTATTTTATTTTAATTATTTAGTTTTTTGGGACTGGGTCTCACTCTGTTGCCCATGCTGGAGTGCGGTGGCTCTATGGTAGTTCACTGCAGCCTTGACCTACTAGGCTCAAGCAATCCTCCCACTTCAGCCTCCCAAGTAGCCAGGACCACAGGCACAGGCCACCATGCCTGGCTAATTTTGTTGTTGTTGGTAGAGACGAGGTCTTGCTACGTTGCCCAGGCTGGTTTCGAACTCCTGGGCTCGAGTGATCCTTCCACATTGGCCTGCCAAAGTACTGGGTTTATAGGCATGAGTCACCATGCTGGCCTAAGGTCCATTTGGACCTGGAAAATAGTGGCCAATACAAAAAGCACACTCATGATGTAACTGGGTGCTAGTCAGATTTGTGTTGCCTAATAATTTCCTTCCCTGAGAGAAAGGTGGGGCTCTCAGCCAATGGGGGGTCAGGATATGCCATGATGTCACAGGATACTAGGCAGGAAGAAAGGTACCTTCCAGCAAACGTTCTGGGTTTGCTCTTGGTTAGATGGAAAAAGGCAAGAAATTGCCTCCAGGGAGACTATTTGACACCCATGCCACCAATAAAATGTTACATAATCTGGGAGAACCTCCCCTTAGCCTCCAGATGAACTCAGGGTGGGGGCATCTCTGAAGCAGGAGTCTTTTAAGAGATTTTCTTTTCTTTTTTTTGTAGAGATGGGGTCTCACTATGATACCCAGGCTGGTCTCAACCCCCTGAGCTCAAGCAATCCTCCTGCCTCAGCCTCCCAAAGTGTTGGAATTACAGGCGTGAGCAACGATAGAATCTTAAGGAGTTTCTTTTCTTTCTTTCTCTTTCTTTCTTTCTTCTTTTTTTTTTTTTCTGAGATGGAGTCTCACTGTGTCACCTAGGCTGGAGTGCAGTGGAGCGATCTTGGCTCACTGCAACCTCTGCCTCCTGGGTTCAAGCGATTCTCCTGACTCACAGTCTCCTGAGTAGCTGGGATCACAGCACACACCACCATACTTGGCTACTTTTTGTATTTTTAGTAGAGATGGGGTTTTCCCATGTTGGCCAGGCTGGTCTCGAACTCCTGACCTCAGGTGATCCACCCGCCTCAGCCTCCCAAATTGCTGGGATTATAGGCGTGAGCCACCGTGCCTGGCCAAGGGATTTTCTAAGAATGGTCCTCTGTTCCAGAAAAACTAAATTCCTTATCTTTGTTATTTTCATCCTCTTTTGAAGCCAATTCAGTTAGGCATTCACTGCCCCCACACTCCACCTTCACATCCAATCCATGAGCAAATCCTGTCCACATCTACAAAATATCTCCCAAAATTCAACTATTTTTTACCACCTCTATTGCTACCACCTTCATCCAAGCCACCATCACTGCTCGTCTGGATTATTACAATAGTGCCCACACTGAGCTCACCACTACCCCCCGAAAGTCTTCTTCACATGGAAGCTAGGATGATCACTTTAAAACATGTCAGGACAGACATGGTGGTTCATGCCTGTAATCCCAGCCCTTTGGGAGGCCGAGATGGGAATCACTTGAAACCAGGAGTTCAAGACCAGGAAACTTGGCAACATAGCAAAACCCCATCTCTACAAAAAAAAAAAAAAAAAAAAAAGATAGTTGGGCATGGTGGTGCACACCTGTAGTCCCAGCTACTTGGGAGGCTGAGGCAGAAGATTGCTTGAGTCCAGGAGTTGGAGGCTGCAGTGAGCTATGATCGTAGTACTGCACTCCAGCCTGGGCAACAGAATGAGACCCCATTGCTAAAAATAAACTTTTTTTTTTCTTCTGCATTTTTTAATGCAGAAAAAAAAAAAATAAAAAAAAAATAAACTCTTGAATGGTTTCCCATTACTCTCAAAATAAAACCCAAAGTCCCTGCCCTTCTCTACAAAGCCTTGCATGATCTACCTCCACCACATGACCGATCTCACCTCTTATAAGTCTTCCTCATTCACACCACTGCAGCCACACTGGTCTTCTTCCTGTTCCTTTAAAAACCAAGCACACTTGCCGGGCGCGGTGGCTCACGCCTGTAATCCCAGCACTTGGGAGGCCGAGGCAGGCGGATCATGAGGTCAGGAGATTGAGACCATCCTGGCTAACACGGTGAAACCCCGTCTCTACTAAAAATACAAAAAATTAGCCGGGCATGGTGGCGGACGCATGTAGTCCCAGCTACTCCAGAGGCTGAGGCAGGAGAATGGTGTGAACCCGGGAGGTGGGGCTTGCAGTGAGCCAAGATCATGCCACTGCACTCCAGCCTGGGCGACAGAGCAAGACTCAGTCTTTAAAAAAAAAAAAAAAAAAAAAGCACACTGTGCCCCAGGGCCTTTGCACTTGCTGTTCTCTCATCCTGGAACACACCTTTTCATGTAATGGCAAGCCAGTTTCCCTACTTCATCGAGACCTTCCATTAGGCAGGTCAGGCTAGCTCTGTTGGCTCTACAGAGTTTATTTAGTTCTGGCTGGGTGTGGTGGCTCATGCCTATAATCTCAGCACTTTAGGAGGCTGAGGCTGGCGATCACTTGAGCCCAGGTCTAGACCGATGTGGGCACCGTGGTGATACTCCATCTCTACAAAAAATACAAAAATTAGCCAGGCATCGTGGTGTGTGCCTGCCTGTAGTCCTCATACTTGGGAAGCTGAGGCAGGAGGATTGTTTGAGTCCAGGAGGTCCAGCCTACAGTGAACTATGATTGGGCCACAATACTCCAGCCTGGAGCAAGACCCTGTCTCAAAAAAAAAAAAAAAAGTAAAAAGTAAAAGAAAACACAACGTTTCTTTCTTGCTCATATACATGTTCCATGCAAGTTGGCAAAGGCTGGTTTTCCACACGGTCAAGGACCCAGGCTGAGAGATGTTCACCATCTTGTAGCACCAGCCGTAACCCAGGGCATCCTTGATCACTGAGACAAGGCAAGAGGAAAAGCAATGAATGGTCTCATGCAAGCAAAACAGCTTTGGCCCAGCCCTTCCAATCACAGCTCATTCATTGGGATTACTCATGTGGTCCCACTCAATTGTATAAAGGTGGGGACGTAGAATTCCCTCCCGTGCCCAGTAACAGAGAAGAACTGTCGAATTCCTTTCCTGTTACTGCCATAACAAATTACCATAAACTCAGCAGCTGAAACAATACAAATTTATCATCTTACAGCTCTACAGATCAAAAGCCCCACATGGGTTTCACTGGGCTGAAATCAAGGTGCTAACGACGCTGCATTCCATCTGGAGCCTCTAAGAGAGAATCTGTTTCCTTTCTATTCCCAGTTTCTAGAGGCCACCCACATTCCCTGATTCATGACCCCTTTTTCCATCTTCACAGCCAACCACGACAAGTTGAGTCCCTTTCACACTTCAAATTTTTCCTGCTTCTTCTATCCTCCCATCTCTTTCTGACCATGGCTGGGAAAGCTATTCTGCTTTTAAGGACTCCTGTAATTAGACGAAGGCCACCCAGTCTACCACCATACCACCTGAATGCACCGATCTTGTCTGATCTCAGAAGCTAAGCAGAGTCACGCCCTGTTAGTTCTTGGATGATGAACTAAGCCCCATCTTGGAGATGGGGCCACCCAGATAATCCAGAATAATATCTCCCCATCTCAAGATCCCTTTTTCTGTTTTGTTTTGAGACATTCTTGCTCTGTCGCCTAGGCTGGAGTATAGTGGCATGATCTTGGCTCACTGCAACCTCCGTCAGACAGAAACAAACAAACAAAAAAACAAACAGAAAAAAGCAAAACAAAACAAAAACGAAAAAATCCCCCAAAATTAGCCAGGCCCGGTGGTTACACATCTGTAATCCCAGCTAGTCGGGAGGCTGAGGCAGGAGAATCGCTTGAATCGAGGAGGTGGAGGTTGCAGTGAGCCGAGATCATGCCACTGCACTCCAGCTTGGGCAACAGAGCAAGACTCCGTCTCAAAACAAACAAACAAACAAACAAAAACCACACAAATCCCAGCACTGCTGAGCCATGTCCCTCAGTTTTTTCATCTATAATATGACATGATAGTCATAATAGAAAATAATCTCTAGGGTATGTTGTGAGTATTAAATTAGTTAATACATACAATGGGTTAGAACAGTGCCTAGCGCAGACCGAGAGCTATATGAGTTTATTATTCGTTTATTTATTTTGAGACAGGGTCTTACTCGGTCTTCCAGGCAGGAGTGCAAGGGCAGTGCTGTTGCCCAGGCTGGCTTTGAACTCCCGGGCTCAAGCAATCCTCCCACCTCAGCCTCCCAAAGTGCTGGGTAATGCCATCACTAGGCGTGAGTCACTGCTCAGGGCCTTGAGTTTGTTATTAATATTATTTAGACCGGGTGCAGTCTTTCATGCCTGTAATCCCTGCACTTTGGGAGACTAAGGCTGGTGGATCACTTGAGGTCAGGAGTTCAAGACCATCCTGGCCAACATGGTGAAACCCCATCTCTACTAAAAACAGAAAAATTAGGCTGGGCACGGTGGTTCATGCCTGTAACCCCAGCACTTTGGTGGGGGCAAGGTGGGCAGATCACCTGAGGTCAGGAGTTTGAGACCAGCCTCACCAACATGGTGAAACCCCATCTCTATTAAAAATACAAAAAGTAGCTGGGTGTCATGGCGTGAGCTTATAGTCCTAGCTCCTCAGGAGGCTGAGACAGGAAAATTGCTTGAACCCGGGAGGTGGGTTGCAGTGAGCCGAGATCACACCACTGCACTCCAGCCTGGGCGACAGAGCGAGACTTCTTCTCAACAAAAAGAAAAAAGAAAAAAAAAAGAAAAATTAGCTAAGCATGGTGGTGCACAGCTGTAGTCCCAGCTACTCTAGAGGCTGAGGCAGGAGAATCACTTGAACCCAGGAGGTGGAGGTTGCAGTGAGCCAAGATTGCGCCACTGCACTCCAGCCTGGCAACACAGCAAGACTCTGTCTAAAAAAAAAAAAAAAAAAAAATATATATATATATATATATGTGTGAAATTTAAACACCCAGAGTCCACACCTCCTTCAGGAGACTGGAACCCAGAGGGCGAGATTAGGGAGGATTTTTCTAGGCTCCCAGGGGCAGTGGGAGTTGAAGGCAAGGAGAGAGGGGTGAGGAGGCCAAGAGGGGCTGTGGGAACTACCCAGGCCTGTAGAAGCCTGGTGCTGCCGCCTCCCACTCAGGGGCTGGGGAGATGGGAGATGAAAGCATGGTGCAGAGCAGGCCCCATATGTTCCTCATGACCCAAACTTTGTTCCCAGCGCCCGAGACGAATAGGCGTGAAATCCACATCTGGGACCCACCTCCGGCCTGGTTGTTCCCTCCTGTCCTGGGCACCGAGCCCAGTCTGTTTTTGTGCTATAATGGAGGCAGCACAGGTGGCTTCCAGAGCTCCGAGGAGGCCCCCACCCACCTCATGGCATTGCCGGATGGCTTCTTGGAGGAGGGGACTCCTGAAGAATATAGAAGTCTGAGTAGGAATTTGCCCAGCAGAGAAGGGAGAAAGGGAGCCTGGTTAGAGGAAACAGTTTGGCAAAGATCCCAGGGCAAGAGGTCTGTGTGGTGAGAGAAGAGATGAGGCTGGGGCCTGGGGGTGGTCAGGGTATATGGAGTCTCTCAGGCCAGGCTGAGGACCTGGGCTTTTTTTCCCCCAGGACACTGGGGAGCCATGGGAGGTCTGTGAGCAGGGGAGGAACAGAATTTTTGTGAACAGCTTTTTGTGAGAGACAAACCGTGTTAAAACAGAGTGACACGGGCAATCGTCGTCATCACTGAGGTGGCTCAGCTCACTGGGAGAGCCCAGAGAGTACCCCAAACCCAGCCCGCAGGTAAGAAAACTTCTCTCAGAGGTGAATCTTCAAGGACATTAGAAGAATCTGGTCATGACAAGAACGGCTGAGGAGGGGGACTCTGTCCAGAGGTACAGGGGAGCCGTGGGAGAGGCAGGGTCCACTCTGAATATAACACAGCCACTCAGGGGCCGGGCATGGTGGCTCTCACCTGTAATCCCAGCACTTTGGGAGACCAAGGTGGGAGGATTGCTTGAGGCCAGGAGTTCAAGACCAGTCCAGCCAGCATAGTAAGACCTCTATCGCTACAAAAAAATTAAAAATTACTAGTGTGTTGGCCTGGCGCGGTGGCTAACACCTGTAATCCTAGCACCTTGGGAGGCCGAGGCTGGCGGATCACCTGAGGTTGGGAGTTCAAGACCAGCCTGACCAACATGGAGAAGTCCTGTCTCTACTAAAAATACAAAATCACCCGGGCGTGGTGGCGCATGTCTGTAATCCCAGCTGCTCGGGAGGCTGAGGCAGGAGAATCGCTTGAACTCAGGAGGTGGAGGTTGCAGTGCTGGGATTACAAGCATGAGCCATCGTGCCCGGGGGGCCACAGTCCCTATGTTTTTATTTCATTCACTCACTTATTAATTCATTCAACATATTCTCCTCTGGTCTCCCTGGAAAATTCTGACACCCTGACCTGAGTCAGACTAAGGACTTGCCTAGTCTGGGAGGGTGGGGTAGGAGAGAGACCTGGGTACAATAAGATTTGGTATGATATTCAACAATGGAGGCAGCGCAGGGCACTGTGGGAGCCTAGAAGAAGCACCTGGACGTGCCTTGGAGTTTAGGGAAGACGTCCTGGAGGAGGCAAGGCCCTCCATGGGCACTGCAGAAAATCCAAGTGTCACCCAGGCACATGGGAACTGGCAGACTCTCCAGGGAAAGACATTATGAGCATGGTTTCATTCAGTAATGCCTGAGTTCTCTCCTGAGGACACCTGTACACCAGGCTCTGTGTGCAGTGAGGCTGGGGACTCAGAGACCAGCCAGGCTCGAACCCTCTGGTGGAACACATGGGACACGGTCCCTTTCTAATGAGATGTATGAGGTAGCACAGGGCATTGTCAATATTCACAGCAAGCACTGACCCAGCCTGGGGGGTCAAGGAGGGCTTCCTGGAGGAGGAAAGCCCTACATTTTAGGTAGACTCTGCTCTTCCTACAGTATCAGTCAGGCTTTCACTTTGTGTATAGCTCTAGTTCCTTCATTGCCTCTGCCTGTGTCGGGTTCCATATCTCTCTTTCTTTCTTTTTAAATATTACTAAATAAAAATAGAGATGGAGTTTCGCCGTGTTGCCCAGGCTTGGTCTCAAACTCCTGAGCCCAAGCAGTCCGCCTGCCTCGGCCTCCCAAAGCGCTGGGATTGCAGGTGTGAGCCGCCATGCCCGGCCAGATTCCAGGTCTTATTTTAGTGACAGGTTGGCTGTCACTAAAAATTACCACAAACATGGTGGCTTATCACAACAGAAATTCATTGTCTCACAGCTCTAGAGGTCAGAAGTTCAAAATGAAGGTGTTGGCAAAGCCATACTCCCTCCACAGACCCCAGGGGCGAATGTTTCATGCCTCTTCCAGCTCCTGGTGGCTCCTGGCATTCCTTGGCTTGTAGCTGCCTCATTCCAGCCTCTGCCTCCGTCTTCACATGGCCTTCTCCCAATCTCACTATGGCTTTTTTTTTTTTTTATCTTATAAGGATACTTGTCATTGGATTTAGGGTCTACCCAGATAATGCAGGATGATTGCATCTCAAGATCCTTAACTTTTTTTTTTTTTTTTTTTTGGAGATAGTGTCTTGCTCTGTTGCCCAGGCTAGAGTACAATGCTGTGATCTTGGCTCACTGCAGCCTCGACCTCCTCAGCTCAAGTCATCCTTTCACCTCAGCCTCCCAAGTAGCTGGGACTACAAGAGTGCATTTCCATGCCTGACTAGGTTTTTAAATTTTTTTGCAGAGGCTGGGCACGGTGGCTCACACCTGTAATCCCAGCATTTTGGGAGACCAAGGTGGAAGGACCATGAGGTCAGGAGTTTGAGACCAGACTGGCCAACATAGTGAAACCCTGTCTCTACTAAAAATACAAAAAATTAGCCAGGCTTGGTGGTGGGCTCCTGTAATCCTAGCTACTCGGGAGGCTGAGGCAGGAGAATCGCTTGAACCCGGGAGGCAGAGGTTGCAGTGAGCTGAGATCGCACCACTGCACTCCAGTCTGGGTAATGGTGCGAGACTCTGTCTCAAAAAAAAAATTATTTATTTATTTATTTATTCATTTATTTATTTATTTTTTGCAGAGATGGGGTCTCATTGTGTTGTCCAGGCTGGTCTCAAACTCCTGGGCTCAAGTGATCCTCCTGCCTCACCTTCCCAAAGCACTGGAATTACAGATATAAGCCGCTGCACCCGGCCCCTCCCAAGTCTTTAAGGGTCTATTTCTCTCCACAACTCTGTGTCTCTCTTCCTCTCCCCACCTGTGGTGGTTTGAAAATTAGTCCCCAAATTCTCTGATACTTTTCCTTTCAGGAGCAGAGGAATTTTTTTTTTTTTAGGCCAGGGTCTCGTTCTGTCGCCCAGGCTGGAGTGCAGTGGCTCGATCTCAGCTCACTGCAACCTCTCCCTCCCAGGTTCAAGCGATTCTCCTGCCTCAGCTTCCTGAGTAGCTGGGATTACAGGCGCCCACCACCACACCTGGTTAATTTTTGTATTTTTAATAGAGACAAGGTTTCACCATGTTGGCCAGGCTGCTCTTGAACTCCTGACCTCAAGTGATCTGGTTGCCTCGGCCTCCCAAAGTGCTGGGATTACAGGCGTGAGCCACCACACCTGGCCCAAGAGCAGAGGATCCTAACGTCTTTCCTTTTCAGTGTAGGCTAGATCTAGTGACTCATTTCTGATGCGTGCAATAAAAGGTGTGTGACTTTGGGAGACTAGGTCATAAAAGACTCCAGATGATTGCAGCCCTGTCCAACAGCTTCACTGAGGGACCCAGAGCTGCCCAATGAAGCCATTCCCACATATCTGGCCCTCAGGAACTGTGAATACAATAAATGTCGATTTGAGCCACTGAGTTTTAGGGTAATTTTTCACATAGCAACAGATTTTTGTTTTGTTTTGTTTTGTTGTTTTTGAGACAGTCTCACACTTTCGCCCAGGCTGGAGGGCAGTGTTGCGATCTCAGCTCACTGCAACCTCCACTTCCTCAGTTCAAGTGATTCTCGTGTCTCATCCTCCTGAGCAGCTGGGACTACAGGCACGCGCCACCACACCCAGCTAATTTTGTTTTTTTTTTTTTTTTTTTGAGACAGAGTCTCACTCTGTCACTCAGGCTGGAGTACAGTGGCGCAATCTCGGCTCACTGCAACATCTGCCTCCCGGGTTCAAGAGATTCCCTGCCTCAGCCTCCTGAGTAGCCAGGATTACAGGCGCGCGCCACCACGCCCAGCTAATTTTTGTATTTTTAGTAGGGACGCGTTTCACCATGTTGGTGAGGCCAGTCTCAAAATCCCGACCTTGTGATCCGCCCGCCTCAGCTTCCCAAAGTGCTGGGATTACAGGCATGAGCCACTGTGCCCGGCCTAATTTTTGTAGTTTTGATAAGACGGGGTTTTACCATGTTGGCCAGGCTGGTCTAGAACTCCTGACCTCAAGTGACCTGCCTTCCTCGGCCTCCCAAAGTGCTGGGATTACAGGCGTGAGCCACTGCGCCCGGCCTCCATCTCTAGTCTTTGACATTCCATCCGTCTTTGAATGTCCATCCCAATTCGCTCTCTCTGAATGCCTCTGTCTTTCTGATTCCTTTCTAGTCTCTCCCATCATGTCAGTTGCTCTGTTTCTGGTCCTCTCTCCCTCTATCTGGGTCTCTCTGTCTCTGTCCATCTGTTCCTCTCTGTTGATGTCTCTTTCTCTGCACGAGTGTCTCTATTTATAGATGTGTGTGTGCCTGTTCCCAGGTCTGTGTCTCTAGCTCTGTGTGTTTCTTTCTTTTTTCTTTTACTTTTTTTTTTTGAAATGGAGTCTCACTCTTGTCACCCAGGCTGGAGTGCACTGTCAGGATCTCAGCTCACTGCAGCCTCCCTGCCTGCTTCAAGCCATTCTCCTGTCTCAGCCTCCTGAGTAGCTGGGATTATAGGTGTGTGCCACCATGCCTGGCTAAGCTCACTGCAACCTCTGCTTCTCGGGTTCAAGCGATTCTCCTGCCTCAGCCTCCTGAGTAGCTGGGATTACAGGCGCCTGCCACCATGCCCAGCTAATTTTTGTATTTTTTATTAGAAACTGGGTTGCACCATGTTGGTCAGGCTGGTCTCGAACTCCCGACCTCAGGTGATCCACCCACCTCGACCACCCAAAGTGCCGGGATTACAGGAGTGAGCATTTGGCAGAGTTGGCCAGGCTGGTCTCAAACTCTTAGCCTCAAGTGATCCACCCACCTCGACCACCCAAAGTGCTGGGATTACAGGCGTGAGCCACCGCGCCCGGCTAACTTTTTATGTATTTAGTAGAGATGGCGTTTGGCAGTGTTGGCCAGGCTGGTCTCAAACTCCTAGCCTCAAGTGATCAGCCCACCTTGGCCTCCCAGAGTGCTGGGATTACAGGTGTGAGCCACCGCGCCCGGTCTGTTTCTATGTCTCTCCCTCTCTTTGTGTCTCTCTCCACCTGTACTGATGTATGTGTGTCTCTTTCTATGTCTCTCTGTCTCATTAATGTTTGGTATCAGGCTGGGCAAGGTGGCTCATACCTATAATCCCAGCACTTTGTGAGGCCAAGGCAGGAGGATCCCTTGAACCCAGGGGTTCCAGACCAGCCTGGGCATCATAGCAAGACTACATCTCTACAAAAAATAATTTTAAAAAATTAGTCTGGCATGGTGGTACGTGCCTGTAGTCCCAGCTACTTGGGAGTCTGAGGTGGAAGGAGTGTTTAAGCCCAGGAGGTCGAGGCTGGATCAAGCCGTGATCGCACTACTGCTCTCCAGCCCGGGTGACATTGCAAGACCTGTCTCAAAAAAGAAAAGAAGACATTGAGCAGTTTCATTATCATTAGACGGGGTGAAAAATAATAAATAATAACAACAATAATATGTGGTGGCTCTGAGGCTGGGTGTGGTTGTTCGTGCCTGTAATCTCAATGCTTTGGGAGGGCCAAGGTAGGAGGATCCCTTGAGGACAGGAATTTGAGACCAGCCTGAGCAACATAGCATGACTCCATCTCTTCCTCCCAAATACAAAAATTTGGTGTCTCTGTCTTTTAATCGTTCTTTCTCTTTTTGTCTGTCCCCACCCCACCTGCTGCCTGGTCTCTGAGTTTCTGAGTCTGTCTGTCTCTAAGTGTGTGTCTCTATGTCTCCATGTCTGTCTCGCTTTGTCTCTGTATCTCTCTCATTCATTCCTTCCCCTTCCCCTCCCCCCTCCCCCTCCTCCCCCTCCCCCTCGTCCTCCACCTCCTCCTCCTCCTTCACCTCCTCCTCCTTTCCCTCCTCCTCCCTCCTGCCTGGCGGTTTGTTCCTGCCTCTTTAACCCTCTGTCCCTCCGCCCTTCCTCTCCGTATCCATCTCAGGCTCCCCTCCCGTCCCCAGCCTCCGCAGATGTGGGTCCTCACCTCCAGCTCTCCGCCTCAGCCCTCCCGGCTCCTCCTCCCTTCCTCTCTCTCCCTCACCAGGTCTCTGCCTCCCCCTCCCGGCGAGCAGCGCTCACTGCACGCTAGGCTCCCAGGGGGATCCCCTGGCCCCGTTAAGGCAGCCCCAGGCAGAGGACCCAGTGGAGCCCTGGGGCGGGGAAGGGGGACAGCGGGCGCTGGGGCGGCTCCAACCTGGGTCCCCGCGAGCATGGGGACCCCGCATCTGCCAAGGCCGGTGGTCCCCGGCATGGAGACTTCCGAAGCCTCTCCCAGCTCCACCTTAAGCGCCCCCCCTTCCCCTTCCTGCGGAGGATGGGAACAGCCAGCTCGCGGCCCCAGGTGTCCCGGCCACCCCCGCCCGCGTGGCCCCAGAGCCGCTGGAAACCGAGGACAAGCCCCCTACCTCCTTCCGAATCCTGCCCCTTTCGCACCCCCCACCCCCAGCCAACACGAGGAGTGTTTGCTGCTGTGAGATCACCTGCTCCCCACACCCAACAACAAAATTAAATAACACCACGGGAGGGAAGAGAGGGAGGGGGAGGAGGGAGGAAGGGACGGGAGAGAAGAGAGACTGAAACTGGGAGAAGAGGCAGGAGAGGAGGAGGTGGGGAGAGCACGAAGCTGGAGGCCGACACAGAGAGAGGGCGGGAGGAGGTGAAGAAGGAGAGAGGGGAGAAGAGGCAGGAGCTGGAAAGGAGAGCGGGAGGAGGAGGAGATGCTGGATGGAGACCTGGAGTTAGGTGCCTTGGGAGAGCTTAATGAAAAGAGAACGGAGAGGGGGTGTGGGTTAGGAACCAAGAGGTAGCCCTGGGGGCAGCAGAAGGCTGAGAGGGGTAGGAAGATCAGGAGCTAGAGAGAGACTCGAGGGTTCCGGGAAAAAGAGGAGAGGAAAGAGGAAAGGCACAGAGAGACGGGAGAGGAGTGGGTTTGAAGAGGGGGGGGCTCAGTCCCTGGCTGCTCTGGCATTTGGGGAACTGGGACTCCCTGTGGGGAGGAGAGGAAAGCTGGAAGTCCTGGAGGGACAGGGTCCCAGAAGGAGGGGACAGAGGAGCTGAGTGGGGGGGCAGGGCGTTGGGCAGGGGTCCCTCGGAGGCCTCCTGGGGATGGGGGCTGCAGCTCGTCTGAGCGCCCCTCGAGCGCTGGTACTCTGGGCTGCACTGGGGGCAGCAGGTAAGACCTGGGGTTCCCGGCAGGAGCCCCCGAGGGAGGTTGGAGGTGGGGGTGCCAAGGAGAGGGATTCAGGCTGCTCTCTTCCCAGCTCACATCGGACCAGCACCTGACCCCGAGGACTGGTGGAGCTACAAGGATAATCTCCAGGGAAACTTCGTGCCAGGTGCCGCCAAGGCGGGGACCCAGGAGTCCGGCCCTCCCAGCGCCTCCTTCTTCAGACTCAGGAACCTGGGTTCCCAGCTCCCTCCTCCCCTCAGGACCAGGAGTCCCAGCCCCCTCCTCTGTCCCTCAGGAGTCGGGCCAGCCTCTGAACCCCAGGGGCTCACCATGGGACATTATACATGCGCATTTCAAGTAGTGAGTGGGAGTGAGTGGAAGGAAAGTGTGGGGGTGGAGATTATGTGTGTGTTTGCCGGGAGAGGAAGGTCCTGGCTCCCGCTAGGAACCGGAGGCTGGGTGACCCCGTCCCCCACCTTGTCCAGCCCTCTCTTGCAGCTTCTCTCCCCAACACATTAATAATAATCCAGTTGTGGGACAAGAGCGATTAAAAAAAAGAACTACAACTCCCATGGGGCTCTGGGGTAGGTAGGCAGCAGAGGGGTAGGCTGGTAGCCCTGCGGCCTGCTGGGAGTTGTAGTTCCATCTACGATGGCTTGATGGGTTGGCTCGGCTAGGCGCGGTGGCTCACGCCTGTAATCCCAGCACTTTAGGAGGCCGAGGTGGGTGGATTACCTGAGGTCCAGAGTTCAAGACCAGCCTGTCCAATTTAGCGAAACCCGTCTCCACTGAACTTGGAAACTATTCCAAGATTCTTCTAGGACCCAGGATTCTGGATCTGAGCCCAGTCCTCCCTCAGACCCAGGAGTCCAGGTCCCTAGCCCCTCCTCCCCTGGGATCTGGGAGTCCAGACCACAGCCCACTCAGCAGATGCCAGCCCCGGGATTCAGTCTCTATTTCTGACTCCCTGTCCTCCTACTCTGACCCCACCCCCAGGGCCTCCTTTCTGGGGCCTGGTGAATGCAGCATGGAGTCTGTGTGCGGTGGGGAAGCGACAGAGCCCCGTGGATGTGGAGCTGAAGAGGGTTCTTTATGACCCCTTTCTGCCCCCATTAAGGCTCAGCACTGGAGGAGAGAAGGTAAGGGGCTTGGAGGGAGGAGCTATCGAATCTACTGGGGATGGGCATGAGTAGAGACTGGGGAATGGGGTGCTGAGGTAAGAGAGCAGCCTTGGGGGAGGAGGGGACACCCAGTGGGTGGAGAGAAGGCTGCTTACACTGTTAAATGGATCACTCATTCTTCCCATCCCAACCGTGGCCCCCTGGTCTCCCCATCTCTGCAGAAGCAATGAAAAGTAGAACATTTCCTGTGCCAGGCAAATTTAAAAGCTTGATGAGCCTCTAATCTCATAACCACCCCACAAAATGGGTACAATTATCATTATTATTATTATTTTGAGATGGAGTTTTGCTCTTGTTGCCCAGGCTGGAGTGCAATGGTGTGATCTTGGCTCACCGCAACCTCTGCCTCCCGGGTTCAAGCGATTCTTCTGCCTCAGCCTCCCAAGTAGCTGGGATTACAGGCATGCACCACCACGCCCAGCTAATTTTTTGTATTTTTAGTAGAGATGGGGTTTTTCCATGTTGGTCAGGCTGGTCTTGAACTCCCGACCTCAGGTGATCCATCTGCCTTGGCCTCCCAAAGTGCTGGGATTACAGGCATGAGCCACCGCGTCCAGCCAGAATGGGTACAGTTATTAACCTTATCATATACATGCAGAAACTGACACACAGAGGTTAAGTTATGTGCCTAGGATCACACAGAGAGCCAGCACTGGCATTCAAACCAGGCAGTGTAGCATGAATGGTGGGACCTGCTTTCCAATACCATGCTGGGAACCATACTTTTTTTTTTTGGAATTGGCATCTCACTCTGTGGCCCAGGTTGGAGTGCAGTGGCCCAATGATAGCTCACTGTAACCTCAAATTCCTGGGCCCAAGTGATCTTCCTACCCCAACCTCAAAAGTAGCTAGGACATGCCCGGGTGTGGTGGCTCACACCTGTAACCCCAGCACTTCAGGAGGCTGAGGTGGGCAGATCACGAGGTTAGGATTTCGAAACTAGCTTGGCCAACATGGTGAAACCCTGTCTCTACTAAAAATACAAAAATTAGCTGGGTGTGGTGGCATGTGCCTGTAATCCCAGCTACTGGAGAGGCTGAGGCAGGAGAATCGCTTCAACCCGGGAGGCAGAGGTTGCAGTGATCCGACATCCCGCCACTGGACTCCAGCTTGGGCGACAGAACAAGACTCCGTCTCAGAAAAATAGAAAGAGGGAGAGACAGAGAGACAGAGAGAGAGGGAAAAGAAAGAAGGAAAAAGGAACGAAGGAAGGAAGGAGAGAGAGAAAGAAAGAAAAGAAAGAGGCCGGGCGCGGTGGCTCAAGCCTGTAATCCCAGCACTTTGGGAG
>NW_022165180.1:0-1755 GCF_008728515.1 Papio anubis
TTCCTTAAAATACCTGATTTTCTCTATTTAGTAACTTTTGCCAATTCTTTCAGTAGTGCCTGCTGTGCTGTTATTCTTTTGTGATGAAACAGATTCTCTTTCACAGGAAATGGAAGAGTTTGTACAGAGCTCTGGAGAAAACGGTGTTGTGGTGTTTACTCTGGGGTCAATGATCACTAACATGAAAGAAGAAAGGGCCAATGTAATTGCATCAGCCCTTGCCCAGATCCCACAAAAGGTAAGATGAAGTGCCTTACTGGTGTGGAAAACTACTGAAAGAAGCTGCTAAAGTTTGTAACTAATCCAATCATAGAAATTTCTGACAAATGTGAAGTTGGCCAAAATTAAATGTGAGTATTCTATTTATATCAGTCTTTGAGTAGTTCTGATTTACTAACATCCCTTGATCTCATTCCCACTCTTTTTCTCTTTTTACAGTTTGAACATTCTATAAGTTTTGAATTCCACTCATGGAATAAGATATTTTCTTTACTGTAACAGGTTCTGTGGAGATTTGATGGCAATAAACCAGATACCTTAGGTCTCAATACTCGGCTCTATAAGTGGATACCCCAGAATGACCTTCTAGGTAAGACTCGGGTGAACAAATACTGGATATATTAGTAACAGCACATTAGAGTGTTAATAGTTAATCATGAAAAAAGTTTTTTAAATGTTTGTTAAGGAAAAACAAAATGTAACTTCTTTATATTTATTTACCAGTCCAAGGGGGAAAAGAATATGCTATAATTATTGGCATTTTATGATATACACTCACATTCTTTACGGTCAGAATCAGCGAGAATCTTTATTTCGGGTGTTAATATATCTCACAGAATTTTTTAATAACTTCTTGAGCTGTCTCTCTGTCTCCTATTTCTACAAGTTTACACCTGTTGTTTCCTCTCCTGCAGGGTTATTTCAAGTGCCACCAAAAATAATAGCTCTTCTATCATCAATGACTCTGTATTTTCTGAAGGATTAAATTGCTAATCTTAATCATAAAGTGATGACAGGTCATGATGAAGTGTGACCTGTCCTTCCTCAATCCTAGCACCACCACCAACCCACTGCCTGCTGCCTTGCACACCCCACATATCACACTCTGTGTCCGCACTTAAAATAGCAGTTCACTTCATGCCCATCTCTTTGCTGTCTTCTTTATTGTATATTTTAAAAATCTAGATCACACTTTTTCATTAGTCCAACTGGAACTGTTGTATTGTTTTGCAGTCTGAAGTCACACACACCATTCAGCCTTCACTTGCATACCCAGCACAAGTACGTGTTTCTCCTCTGAAGTCTGAAAGCAATAGCAAAACAGTTCAATGTGTCATCTAGAAAACACTGTCACTTTCAGAGCCTTTCGTTGTGTATCTCATTTTATTCCTATGAATAATTTTTCTAAAATTCATGCAATCCTAGGTCATCCAAAAACCAGAGCTTTTATAACTCACGGTGGAGCCAATGGCATCTACGAGGCGATCTACCATGGGGTCCCTATGGTGGGCATTCCATTGTTTGCCGACCAACCTGATAACATTGCTCACATGAAGGCCAGAGGAGCAGCTGTTCAATTGGACTTTGACACAATGTCGAGTACAGACTTGGTGAATGCACTGAAGACAGTAATTAATGATCCCTTGTGAGTAGAACAATATTTTTCAGTAGATGGTATTTATAGATAGCTTCTCTTGTCAATAGTGAGTGTGAGTTTCATCCTTTTTATAAGAGAGTAATTCTGAAAGAATTTAA
>NW_022165181.1:0-1755 GCF_008728515.1 Papio anubis
GGCCAAAGGAAATATCCTTTGGCCCTATAGTCTTCAAAGGGATCCGAAATATCTGTTCTCAGATTCCCCAGAAATAAGGCTAGCAACGAGATCCACGAAATACAGGTGTAACTCTGTGAGATGAATTGAGAGGACACTAAGCACTTTCTCAGAAAGCTTCTTTCCAGATTTCATCTGAGGATATTTCCTTTTTCCCCATAGCCCTCTATGGGCTTCCAAATATCACTTTGCCAATTCCACAAGAACTGTCTTGGCGAAAGGCTTCTTGAGGGGTAAGCTGAAACTCTGTGAGATGCTTTCACAGAACACAAAGAAGTTACTCAGAAGCTTCTTTCTCTTTGTTATCGGAGGATATCTCCTTGGGCCCTGTAGTCTTCAAAGGGATCTGAAATATCTGTTCTCAGATGCCACAGTAATATGGCTAACAAAGAGATCCACGAAATACAAACTGTGAGATGAATTAACAGAACACTAAGCAGTGTCTCAGAAAGCTACTTTCCAGATTTCATCTGAGGATATTTCCTTTTTCACCATAACCCTCTAGGGAGTTCCAAATATCACTTTGCCAATTCCACAAGAACTGTGTTAGCGGAAGGCTTTTTTAGGGGAAAGCTGTAACTCTGTGAGATGATTTCACAGAACAAAAAGAAGTTTCTGAGAAAGCTTCTTTCTCTTTCTTATCGGAGGATATTTCCTTGGCCTCTATAGTCTTCAAAGGGATCCGAAATATCTGTTCTCAGATTCCACAGAAATAAGGCTAACAAAGAGATCCACGAAATACAGATGTAACTCTGTGTGATGATTTAACAGAACACTAAACAGTTTTTCAGAAATCTTCTCTCCGATTTCATGTGAGGATATTCCCTTTTTCACCATAGCCCTCTATGGGCTTCCAAATATCACTTTGCCAATTCCACAAGAACTGTCTCAGCGAAAGGCTTCTTGACGGGAAAGCTATACCTCTGTGGGATGATTTCACAGAAAACAAAGTAGTTTCTCAGAACGCTTCTTTCTCTTTGTTATCGGAGGATATTTCCTTTGGCCCTATAGTCTTCAAAGGGATCCGAAATATCTGTTCTCAGATTCCACAGAAATAAGGCTATCAAAGAGATACTAGAAATACCGATGTAATTCTGTGAGATGAATTAACAGAACACTAAGCAGTTTCTCAGAAAGCATCTTTCCAGATTTCATCTGAGGATATTTCCTTTTTCACCATAGCCCTCTAGGTGCATCCACATATCACTTTGCCAATTCCACAAGAACTGTCTTAGCGAAAGGCTTCTTGAGGGGTAAGCTGTAACTCTGTGAGATGATTTCTCAGAACACGAAGAAGTTTCTCAGAAAGCTTCTTTCTCTTTGTTATCGGAGGATATTTCCTTTGGCCCTATAGTCTTCAAAGGGATCCGAAATATCTGTTCTCAGATTCCACAGAAATAAGGGTAGCAAACAGATCCACGAAATACAGATGCAACTATCTGAGTGGAAGTCACACATCAGCGAGCAGTTTCTCAGAAAGCTTCTTTCCAGATGTCATCTGAGGATATTTCCTTTTTCACCATTGCCCTATATGGGCTTCCAAATATCACTTTGTCAATTCCAAAGGAATTGTCTTAGCGAAATGCTTCTTGAGGGGAAAGGTAAAACCCTGTGAGATGATTTCACAGAACACAAAGAAGTTTCTCAGAAGGCTTCTTTCTCTTTGTTATCGGAGGATATTTCCTTTGGCCCTATAGTCTTCAAGGGATCCGAAAT
>NW_022165182.1:0-1755 GCF_008728515.1 Papio anubis
TTCCTTAAAATACCTGATTTTCTCTATTTAGTAACTTTTGCCAATTCTTTCAGTAGTGCCTGCTGTGCTGTTATTCTTTTGTGATGAAACAGATTCTCTTTCACAGGAAATGGAAGAGTTTGTACAGAGCTCTGGAGAAAACGGTGTTGTGGTGTTTACTCTGGGGTCAATGATCACTAACATGAAAGAAGAAAGGGCCAATGTAATTGCATCAGCCCTTGCCCAGATCCCACAAAAGGTAAGATGAAGTGCCTTACTGGTGTGGAAAACTACTGAAAGAAGCTGCTAAAGTTTGTAACTAATCCAATCATAGAAATTTCTGACAAATGTGAAGTTGGCCAAAATTAAATGTGAGTATTCTATTTATATCAGTCTTTGAGTAGTTCTGATTTACTAACATCCCTTGATCTCATTCCCACTCTTTTTCTCTTTTTACAGTTTGAACATTCTATAAGTTTTGAATTCCACTCATGGAATAAGATATTTTCTTTACTGTAACAGGTTCTGTGGAGATTTGATGGCAATAAACCAGATACCTTAGGTCTCAATACTCGGCTCTATAAGTGGATACCCCAGAATGACCTTCTAGGTAAGACTCGGGTGAACAAATACTGGATATATTAGTAACAGCACATTAGAGTGTTAATAGTTAATCATGAAAAAAGTTTTTTAAATGTTTGTTAAGGAAAAACAAAATGTAACTTCTTTATATTTATTTACCAGTCCAAGGGGGAAAAGAATATGCTATAATTATAGGCATTTTATGATATACACTCACATTCTTTACGGTCAGAATCAGCGAGAATCTTTATTTCGGGTGTTAATATATCTCACAGAATTTTTTAATAACTTCTTGAGCTGTCTCTCTGTCTCCTATTTCTACAAGTTTACACCTGTTGTTTCCTCTCCTGCAGGGTTATTTCAAGTGCCACCAAAAATAATAGCTCTTCTATCATCAATGACTCTGTATTTTCTGAAGGATTAAATTGCTAATCTTAATCATAAAGTGATGACAGGTCATGATGAAGTGTGACCTGTCCTTCCTCAATCCTAGCACCACCACCAACCCACTGCCTGCTGCCTTGCACACCCCACATATCACACTCTGTGTCCGCACTTAAAATAGCAGTTCACTTCATGCCCATCTCTTTGCTGTCTTCTTTATTGTATATTTTAAAAATCTAGATCACACTTTTTCATTAGTCCAACTGGAACTGTTGTATTGTTTTGCAGTCTGAAGTCACACACACCATTCAGCCTTCACTTGCATACCCAGCACAAGTACGTGTTTCTCCTCTGAAGTCTGAAAGCAATAGCAAAACAGTTCAATGTGTCATCTAGAAAACACTGTCACTTTCAGAGCCTTTCGTTGTGTATCTCATTTTATTCCTATGAATAATTTTTCTAAAATTCATGCAATCCTAGGTCATCCAAAAACCAGAGCTTTTATAACTCACGGTGGAGCCAATGGCATCTACGAGGCGATCTACCATGGGGTCCCTATGGTGGGCATTCCATTGTTTGCCGACCAACCTGATAACATTGCTCACATGAAGGCCAGAGGAGCAGCTGTTCAATTGGACTTTGACACAATGTCGAGTACAGACTTGGTGAATGCACTGAAGACAGTAATTAATGATCCCTTGTGAGTAGAACAATATTTTTCAGTAGATGGTATTTATAGATAGCTTCTCTTGTCAATAGTGAGTGTGAGTTTCATCCTTTTTATAAGAGAGTAATTCTGAAAGAATTTAA
>NW_022165183.1:0-1754 GCF_008728515.1 Papio anubis
TTTTTTTTTTTTTGAGACGGAGTCTTGCTCTGTCACCCAGGCTAGAAGTACAGTGGTGCAATCTCAGCTCACTGCAAGCTCCACCTCCTGACTTCACGCCATTCTTCTGCCTCAGCCTCCCGAGTAACTGGGACTACAGGCACCGGCCACCACACCTGGCTTATTTTTTGTATTTTTAGTAGAGATGGAGTTTCACCGTGTTAGCCAGGATGGTCTTGATCTCCTGATCTCGTGATCCACCCGCCTCAGCCTCCCAAAGTGCTGGGATTACAGGCATGAGCCACCGCACCTGGCCATGTCTTAAATTTTTATTGGATGATAACTAAACTATTAAATGAATGAGAGAAAGTGGAAGAGATACCTTCTATTTTATTTGCACATTAGTTTTGTTTGGAATATCTTTGTAAGCGCTGCTTAGTCTATATCCTGATTACCTCTTATGCAGAATGTATAATTTCCAACTGCTGTAAATGTACTATGCTACTCTTTCTTTTCCACTTGTCCTAGTCTTTTTTTTTCTTCTTTTATTCTACCTCAATTGCACATAATTAAAGTAAACATAATATTTGATATGAGACACATTCACATGTGGGTCATGCAGGCTGCCCTCATTCACATATGCTTCATTTTTAATGTTATAATAGCAATAGAGAAAACACAAAAATTAAACTTTGATAATAACTTATCTACCCAAATGGTCCTCCCATCTCATCTTCCTGCCTCCCCCCTACTTAGGTAATAACCATCTTGAACCTCATACTCAACATTCTACTGCTTTCTTTTTTAATATGCTGTCATCTTGTTTATATCCATTCCTAAAAACTATGGTTATAATTTTAGTTGCTCTTAAACTTATAGAAAAGGGCACTGTATGTAATATTTTTAGAATTTCTCCTTTTAATATTGGATTGCTAAAATTCATCTATGTTGCCGTCACTTCATTATACTTCATTTGGATTTTGGCTTGTATTCCACTGGATGACTATGCCACAGTTTATCCATCTACTCTTTTGTCCGTAGACTTTTGAGTTTTCCCAAGTTTTTGATATGTACAGGGCAAATATCAACATTTCTGTATGTATTTCTTGATGCGCATGTGCCAGAATTTATTTTATATGTAAACCTGAAAGAGTAAAACACTGAGTTGCAGGAAATGTGACTGATCAATTCTATGACATAATGCCAGAACTATTTTCTGTGGTTGTTACAATTTACTAGCAGGGTATGAGATCCTGTGGATCCATATCTGCCCTAGCTCTAGATATTAACAGACATTTCCATTCTTGCCAATTGAATGGGTATAAAATGGCATCTTTATGGCAATGACTTGCATTTCCCTCCAAATTACAAATAATGTTGAACATTTCTGATAAAACTTAGCTATATGTATTTCCTTTCTTGTAACTGTAAAATAACCATGCATATCCTTTGTCCATTTTTCTAGTGGGTTGTTCACACTTTTCTTCTTGAGTTATTGAACTTCTTAATATATTCTACTATCCTTTCATCTTTTGTGTGTCTAGTATATATGAACCCCATGCAGCCATCACCCAGTTTCAAAAAGGATCAATTTTGTTTCATTTATATCTCTAGTTATTCAACCTTCACTCCCAGAAATTGTATTGAAGCAAATCTCACACAACATACAATTTCAATAAGGCCTCTTTAACAATATTCTTAATTTTAATGGAGTCAAATGTGTCAATATTTTCTTTTATATTAAATGCTTTTTGTGCCTTAAGAAATCTTCTCTT
>NW_022165184.1:0-1753 GCF_008728515.1 Papio anubis
AACCATAATAACTATTCTTAACTTTAAGTCCTAAATGACCAGTATGTGTATTAGTAGATAACTGGACACACTCAGAAGGGTGACTGAGTGTGGCAGAAAGGGCAGTATGTCCAGCAACTGCAGATGGCTAAATGACAATGAGTCCAGATAATGGATTCTGATACAACCATTCAAATAATGCTTATAAGTACTTGATAACATCGGGAAAAGCTTAAGATACAGTGTTTTAGAAAAAAGGAAAGGTGAAAAAAATAGATGGAAAGCATGACTTCAATCTTGCATCCAGATGCTTCCACTTTATCCTTTTTGTTTGTTTGTTTATCTGTTTGCTTTTGAGACTGGGTCTCTCTCTGTCGACCAGGCTGGAGTACAGTGGCATCATGAACTCAGCTCACTGTGGCCTCTATTTCCTGGGCTCAAGCAAAGCTCCCACCCCGGCCTCCTAAGTACCTGGGACTACAGGTATGTGCCACCATGCCCAGCTAACTTTTTGTATTATTAGTAGAGATGGGGTTTTGCCCTGTTGCCCAGTCTGGTCTCAAACTCCTGAGCTCAAGTGATCTGCCTGCTTCGGCCTCCTAAACTGCTGGGATTATAGGCGTGAGCCACCACCTCTACTTTATACTTTCTAGTAGAAGTAGACTGTATTACTGATGCCCCACCCGCACCCTCTTTTTGGATATGTGGCCCCTCCTCGAGTCTCTGGAAAGGGCAGCACTACAAATCCAGGGACAACTAGGGAACTCCCACCCCCACTGCTAGGCAGATCAGATTCTCTCTCCTACTCATTGGAAATGACACAGAGAGTTTTCAATAGATTTTTTGCAGAGGAGCATCTGTATGGAAAGGTCCAGTAATACTGGGACCAGGGGTACTGCCAGGGCAAGCCAAAGCCTCAGAGGCTGGAGGAGCCTGGAGCACATGCTGAATGTTCATCTGCAGAGCAGAGCGCAAGTATGGAGCAGAAGTCCAGAGTGAAGGCATGCAGGAGAGGAAAATCACCTCCCAGCCCAGGCAGGCCTTCCATGGTGTGGTCATATTTTGAGTTTTGTGCTTAGATGTCTGTGAGGTTGCCTGTTGTACTCTTAATACAAATCCCACTTAAGCCAGCCTAGAATAGGTCAAGATAAATGTAATGACTTGACTTGGCTGGAGTGCAGTGGCGTGATCACGGCTCACTGTAGCCTCAACTTCCTGGGCTCAGGTGATCCACTTCTGCCTCCCGAGTAGCTGGGACTACAGGTGTCAGCCAACATGCCCAGTTAATTTTTTGTATTTTTCTCACGAAAATATTTTTCAGAAGAAATCTATATACATTGAATATCACTGACTGCTTTTTCTTCATCTTCTGTGAATGTGTAGGTGTTTGAGTCTCTTGCATTTCTTCTTTGACACAGGATATGGGCTGTTTGAAAACTATTTCATTATCTTCATCGTCATCATTCATTTCAGCCACTTCAGATTTTCATTTCTTTAAAAGTGTTGATGTACAAACCAATGTGGGGCCATAGATATCCACTGTCTCCTCAGGAGTGTCAGAAGTGCCTAAAACCTTTTTCTTCTTCTTGCATAAAACCTGGGCTTTTGCAGACATCCGACAATTCATTTTTGAAATACTTTCCACTTTCTGTAAACTCAAAGAAGGAAAATCATAATCGATTCCTTATTAAACTAATTTCTTCCTGAGTAATCCTTCTTTCTTTTTAAATCGCTCCTCCTTCCGTAGCTTTTTTGTAAGTGCTGATTCTAATTA
>NW_022165185.1:0-1753 GCF_008728515.1 Papio anubis
CAACAATTGATAGTGCAAATCCTTCTTTTTCAAGAATACCTTGACTGCATTTGGCCCTTTGCATTTCTGAAAACTTTTAAATCAGCTCATCAAAGTCAACAAAAAATATGTTGGAATTTTGACTGGTAGAGCATTGAATCTATAAATCTTTTTAATATCAAGTCTTCAATCAATGAATATGGAATATCTCTCCACTTGGATTTTCCCAGACATATCTCAGGAATGTTTTAATCATTTTCCCACAGGTGTCATATATATCTTTTGTTGGTTTTATTCTGAGGAACGTCATGCTTTTAATGCTATTCTAAATAGCATCCTTTCAAAATTTCATTTTCTATTTGATCCTAAAGTATAAAATTTATAATTTTGAATTTTAATATTAATGTTTACATCTAGTAACATTGTAAATTTTCTTATTATTGCAAACATTGTATCAATCAACTTTTAAAATTTTTCTAGATATATGATGTAATCTACTTTTAAGAACACTTTTTTTTTTTTTTCAAGTTTTCCAATCCTTATACTTATCACTACTCTTCTTTTTATGTACTGTGCTGGATAGTATCCCTGGTACAACACTGACTTATGTTAATAGTTTTCGTTGATTCTATGCTAGTGTTTTTTATGCTGAAAACTTCCTAAAACAAAAAGTGTGTATATTTACTGAACTCTAAATTGACATAAGCCTATGAAAACTCAACAAATATTTGTTCAAAGAGTAAAGCTATTAATTAACTTTAATTTTAAATGTTTTACACAACAAGAATAACATTGTAAAGAAATCTGATGATTCAGCTAGGAAAATGTTCCACCGAAAGAAACAGAAAACCTAACAAAAGTGGCTCACACAATATGGATGTTGTTTATTATATCATTCAACAAGAAAATGAAAGATAAGTATCTGTTGGCATTGGTTCAGTAGCAGAAGCAGATAGATCTCCTATGTTTATGGCCTTTCCCTTATGGTCACAAGATGACTGCTGCAGCTCTGGGCATGACATCCTAGTGTAATCAAAGCAGGAAGAAACAGAGAAGGGGCAGCTAAGTCTGTCCTTTTGTGAGAAAGGCAGATACTTTCCTAGATGTAACCAAAACCGACTTCACCTTTGTTTTCATTGACAAAAAGTAGCTGATATGGTTATCTCAGGGAGCAATTAAGTGTGGGAGCAAAACACACGACCATTGAAATTAATTTCAACTTATCACCTGAGACAGGTCTCACTGCTGCTTCATTGTGGTACTCTTATCAAGACAGACAGGCTAGCAGATGTAAGTGCCCGCCACTTGTGATACACAGTTTTTCCTACTGCTTTCTTAATTTCATCCTTAGAGAATACAATTAGAAATAAGCTGCTGTTATTGCTAATGAAAGATCTCCTCCAATGTTTTATTAATTTTACACATGAACTAGGAGATATTCCATTAAAGCCTTTGTTAGGAAATCTTAATTAGTTAAAAAAAAAAAAACCCTTACAGGATAAAAGGGATGCCTTTGAGATAGAATTTTAGTGACATCTCCAGTTTCTGGTTACATGATATTGGTTAAGCTTCTGAAAATATCAAACAAATCCACAAACTTTCCTGATATGAATCTAATCTCGTTAATTTTCCTTTTCATTTAATCAACAAATATCAGCCAGTCTGTATAAGCCCACTGAAAGGTCTCTTAATTCAGTAGTAGTCTTACCTCAGGTATGCTCCATATGTGAAGAACAATCCCATCATTAGTCCATTTAAAATAAAGATTACACCA
>NW_022165186.1:0-1752 GCF_008728515.1 Papio anubis
GGATGGACAACCTTCACCTCTCTGGTTTGAGGTTTGGATTCCATGCTCTCCAGGGTTCCTGCCAGTCCTGGTTGTGTGAGGGTCCATTGCTGTAAAATCAGACTGCTGGCTGTGGGGGCTGGGGGTGGTTCTTGTGCTGGCAGGGAAAGTGTGAGAGCAATTTGCGGGTGAGACAAGATGAGAAAGAATTGTTGGAGGAGAGAGAGGGAAAGGAGGGCAATAGCAAGGTAGTGGGGGGAGGAGAAAGGTGAAAGAGAGAAAGTGGGTAAAGTAAACTGAGTCTGGTAGCTTTGAAGGTTTCCCCAATTGCAGACCCAATTACTTCTAATAACACCTTGGAGTTCCTTGGCGCCTTCTCCCAGAAGCTCAAAGCCTTTTATTGATGCTGTGAAACTGCTTGACATTCCAGCAGGGAAGACAGAGATGTGCTATTAATAACACCATTTATTGCTGAGGCAATGGGACCCAGAGAGGTAGAGGGACTTGCCCAAGGTCATACGGCACTAGAGGCAGGCCCTAGAAGGGCATAGGGCTGGGCACACAGGGGAAACATTCCCTCCCCTGACTTCCCCCCTCACCGCCCTGCGGGCCTGGTGTCTGGTATGGTCTGCCCTGCCCTAGCTCTCAGAGAGCCCAACCATGAATTCATAAGCATTAGTAAGTCACCGGTTCTCACGACACACTGTGAGGTCACAGCTGTAACCGACTCATTTTCAAACCAAGGACGCCCAGACTGGAGCAAGCCAAGTGACTCCTCCTAAGTCACTCGATGTGTCAAAGCTGGAACTGGGAATGGGTGAATTTCAAGATTTGAAGGCCAAGGTTTATCCTTAGGCCACCTGGCTGGTGTGTCCACAAGCCAACATTGCAAAGGAAAGTGATGAAATCAAGAGTTGCTGCAGCCCCCAGAGCACTCTCTCTCTGCCATCACCGTGTGGGGCTTCAAGCCACTTGGCTTCACAGGACCTCAGTTCCTTATCTCGCTGCCTCCCTTGCTGGCTGGGCCTCCCTTTTCCCAACCTGTGCTTCCACATCCCTGCCTGCCTTGATTAGCTAAGATCCTTCTTGTTACCACAGTCACAAGCTGAGGGTTTTGCAGGTTAGGATGGAGGGGGCGGACTGGCATTCCTCAGACCTGAGTCAGAGAGGTAAACGATCCAATAAAGCAGCATTACCAACCCCCTAAAAAGAATCCTCAACACAGCAGCCAAGAATGCACCTGAAAGGGTGTGGTTTCTTGGCTTCCTGGCTTCAGAAGTACGCTTTGTACCTTTATTGAGATGAGAAAAATGCAGTGCATTCTTGGGCTGGGCCTCAGGGGAAGTCTTGTGGAGACTGGCAGGGGGAAGGCGGGTAATCACCTTGCCTGGGGCCATGAGTCCTCTACCTGCAGGTTCCCAGGAACCGTTCCCAGGCTGTGGAGCAGGGGAGGGGGCAGTGGGGTTGGGGGTGCACCCAACCGTGAGTGCAGGGCTGCTAAGAGACAGACTGGGAGAAGGAAGGAGGAGGGGCAGCTCAGCGGCTGCTGTGGGATCATGGCACCACTTGTGCCCCATGACTGTGGCTGGGTCCATTCAATCTGCTCTGTCTGCTTCCCCAGTAGACCAGTGGTGCCACGGTGGGCAAGACCCTGGTCTCAAAAGCCTCTGTAGCTCCAGAGACAAGTACAGCTCCTGGCATGCATGTTAGCAGGTGCCTAAAACTTTTCTAGGAGATGGACGGATGATGAATGAATGGGTGGTGGATGGATGG
>NW_022165187.1:0-1752 GCF_008728515.1 Papio anubis
GTAGCAAGACATTATGAAAGTGGATTACAAGCATTTGTTAGTGAACACAATATGACTAAAGCAGTATTATTATTTTTTATTTTTAAATTTTATTTATTATTATTATTATTTGAGACAGACTGTCACTCTCTCACTCAGGCTGGAGTGCCATGGTGCAATCTCGGCTTAGTGCGACCTTCGCCTCCTGGGTTCAAGTGATTCTCATGCCTCAGACACCCAAGTAGCTGGTATTACAGGCGTGTGCCACTAAGTTCAACTCGTTTTTTGATAGTTTTAATAGAGACAGAGTTTCACCATGTTGGCCAGGCTGGTCTTCCTGACCTCAAATGACCCATCTGCCTTGGCCGCCAAAAGTGCTGGGATTACAGGCATGAGCCATTGCACCGGGCTTTAAACAATATTTTTATTAAGTAAAGTGTAGAAGAAAAAGTGGAAATAATGTGACAATAAGAACACAAAATGCCATTATGGAAAATGATAACTTTAAGGCAGAAAACAAGAGAAGGCAAACCAAGATTCCTGTAGCATGAACCTCCAATGCACAATCCAAGGAGGAATGTCAAGGCTGAAAACTCTGGAGCATCCAGGTAGTGACCAAAAATACGAAATTCTGAGAACACAGAGTAAGCAAGTATCAGCCTGTGAGTGTCCCCACACCAAATGCCAGGAAATTCTGGAATATCCAGGGACTGAACAATGCAGAAAATCCTGGAGCTTCAGTGCGTGACCAACAGTGAGCCCCAAAGACCTGGTTGGGGCCATAGAACAATGTGACTCTGGCTTCTTAGAGTCAACAGAACAGGAAAATTCTTACATCCAAGTGTCCTGCCTTAAACAATTGCACAAACCTAATTAGCAGGGAGCCAAAGACAAAAGTAAAAACCAAATGTATATATCACGGCAGAAAATGTATATATCAGGGCAGAAAATAGAGGAGAAATGACTAAGAGAAGGAGCAACCAGGATGTAATCAGGTGTGCTATGGGGAACTTCAAATGGACTATCTAGCCAAAGGCCTGATTCCCTGGATCATCCAACATAGGGCAGATGGGTAGATGAGACCCTTACTGGTGTGCAGGAACCAAAATGGTGCCAAGCAGTCTCTAACGTGGGGCGTGCATGAAGATCTCTCCAGGCTCCCCAGCTTGGGTGGGTTGGGCTCCCGTGGGGGAACTGGAGCACGGAGCGGCTGGCCTGCATGAAGCAGTGGCTCTGTGGCCACTTACCCATCCCCAGGGCTCCACTGCCTATCAGGAAAGATGATGGCTCTTAAAACAGCCTTTGGCCAGTGTTAACACCTCTGCAATGTTAGCAACTTTGTAGCTTTGATGGCTGTAGCGCTGATCACCGTCTCGCCCTCTCTCACTAGTCTCTGTCTTGCCACGTCTCCAATAGCTGTCTTGCCCATTGCTGATCGCTGTGTCCATCTTCTCATAAATTGCCATCTCTTGCTGTGTCTTGCAGTTCTGCTTCTCCGCTGTTTCCGCAGTCTCACTGCCACATCAAATGCTGCCTCTCACCATCTCTAGTGGTGGGTGGCTGACTCAATACTGATGCAAGGCCAGTTCTTGACTTGGTTCAGGAAGGAATGTAAGAGTAAGCTGGTGATAGAAGAAAACAACTTTATTAGGCGGCAGTGGTGTTACACTCTGTGACTACTCCTGCAGAGCAGGGGTATTTTATAGTCAGAGGGCCAAGAGGAGCAGCCAGGGGCAGTTTTACAGTCACATTTATACCCACCTTTAATCATGT
>NW_022165188.1:0-1752 GCF_008728515.1 Papio anubis
AAGCTCCGCCTCCTGGGTTCACGCCATTCTCCTGCCTGGCCAACATGGTGAAACACCGTCTCCACTAAACATACAAAAATTTTTAGTAGAGTAGCTGGGACTACAGGCGCCCACCACCACGCCTGGCTAATTTTTTTGTCTTTTTTAGTAGAGACGGGGTTTCACTGTGTTAGTCAGGATAGTCTTGATCTCCTGACCTCGTGATCCACCCACCTCGGCCTCCCAAAGTGCTAGGATTACAGGCGTGAGCCACCGCGCCCGGCCACCTGTTTGTTTTTTAAGACAGAGTTGTGCTCTGTTGCCCAGGCTGGAGTGCAGTGGCACAATCTTGGCTCACTGCAGCCTCCACGTCCTGGGTTCAAGTGATTCTCCTACCTCAGCCTCCTGAGTAGCTGGGATTACAGGCATGCATCACCAAGCCCAGCTAATTTTTGTATTTTTAGTACAGACAGGGTTTCGCCATGTTGGCCAGCCTGGTCTTGAACTCCTGGCCTCAAGTGATCTACCCGCCTTGGCCTCCCAAAGTGCCAAAGTGCTGGGATTATAGGCACAAGCCACCGTGCCCAGCTGGATACCTGTATTTTTCTAAAATGGCATAGCCTACAGTTCCAATGAGGTATTCTGTTTCATACGTGCTGAACACAAGAATGTGAATAAAACTCCTGGAAAGCCCCATTTGTTATGGAGCTACAATGGTCCAACAGCCAAAGAAGTGAATTCTGAGCTTAATCTAAATCCAAGTAGCTCAACAGAGTCCTCCACAGAGGTCAGCAGATCTAGGATCAAGATTAAGCTCTGCCACTCACTTGCATGTAGCTATGAAAAAGTTAACTGACTTCTCTGAACCCTAATTTCTTTATATGAATAAAAAGAGAACTAAAGAGCACCAGAAATTAAAAGAATTGCTGAGGGGACACTACCAAAATCCTAAAGCACAGAGCACATCTGAGGGCAGAGGGCATACATCAGCATGTATCTCTGCATGGTGTTTGGAGGACAGCCCACCACTGCAAACCCATCCACTGGAATGTAAGTTCCACATGGGTTTGTGTCTGTTTTGCTCACCGGCCTATCCCCTAGAACAGTGCCTGCCACATAGTAGGCACTCAATACATATTTGTTGAATAAATGACTGTGCATCCATATTTGGGGCTCTTTGGCATCTCAAGCCCCATATTCTCTGTGAAATGCTCCCCTGGTTAGGGGACATTAGAGCCTGGGGTAAGGCCCCAGCCTTAAGGGGCACTGCTCTGGAGGCCCTGTAGAGTTGGTTGTTTTCACACTACAAAATCCTGTGGATGAGTTTAAAGATGGATCATCTCTAAAGGGAACTGAGCTCTCTAAAGAAAAGTGCTAGCAAGCGCAGCACATGTGGTATCATGGCGCCGTCTGGAAATAGAGATGATTTAACTCAAGGTCCTATATTGTTCTAGTCATATAATACTGATATCTACCCGTACTTGGTAATTTGAAAATTTTTAATGGCTGCCCTTTTTTAGGGTCCAGAGAAGACACAAGTTGATGCCTCACTTGATCAATTCTTTAAGGTATGGATATAAAACAAGATTCATGGCACAAGCCAATGCCAACTCATTGGTAGTCGTATATAATTTTAAACTTTGAAAGTTAACATAAAAGACACAAACATATGCATGTGTGTAATGTAATCAGATAATATTTTAGGAAAATAAAAGCCACTGATAACCCTACATGCCTAGATGATCCTTACTAACATTTTGGTACACACAACCT
>NW_022165189.1:0-60130 GCF_008728515.1 Papio anubis
AAATACAGATGTAACTCTGTGAGATGAATTAACAGAACAGAGTTACATCTGTATTTCCTGGATCTCTTTGCTAGCCTTATTTCTGTGGAATCTGTGAACAGATATTTCGGATCCCTTTGAAGAGTATAGGGGCAAAGGAAATATCCTCCGATAACAAAGAGAAAGAAGCTTTCTGAGAAACTTCTTTGTGTTATATGAAATCATCTCACAGAGTTACAGCTTTCTCCTCAAGAAGCCTTTCGCTAAGACTGTTCTTGTGGAGTTGGCAAAGTGGTATTTGGAAGCCCATGGAGGTATCCTCAGATTAAAACTGGAAAGAAGCTTTCTGAGATACTGCTCTGTGTTCTGTGAATTCATCTCACAAATTACAGCTTTCCCATCAAGATGCCTTTCGCTAAGTCTGTTCTTATGGAATTGGCAAAGACATATTTTGAAGAAAATGGAGGGCTATGGTGAAAAGGGAAATATCGTCCGATAAAAACTGGAAAGAAGCTTTCTGAGATACTGCTCTGTGTTTTGTGAATTCATCTCAGAGAGTTACAGCTTTCCCCTGCAGAAGCCGTTTGCTAAGACTGTTCTTGTGAAATTTGAAAAGGGATGTTTGAAAGTCCTTAGAGTCCTATGGTTAAAAAGAAAATATCGTCAGATGAAAACTGGAAAGAAGTTTTCTGAGAAGCTGCTTTGTGATGTGTGACTTTCACTCACTGAGTTACAGCTGTAGTTCGTGGAGCTGTTTCCTAGCCTTATTTCTGTGGAATCTGAGAACTGATATTTCGGATCCCGTTGAAGACTATAGCACCAAAGGAGATATCCTCCGATCACAATGAGAAAGAAGGTTTGTGAGAAACTTCTTTGTAATCTGTGATTTCATCTCACAGAGTTATAGATTTCCCCTCAAGAAGCCTTTCGCTAAGACTGTTCTTGTGGAATTAGCAAAGTGATATATGAAGCCCATGGAGGGCTTTGGTGAAAAGGGAACTGTCCTCAGATAAAAAGTGGAAAGAAGCTTTCTGAGATCCTGCTCTGAGATCTGTGAATTCATTTCCCAGAGTTACATCTTTCCCTCCAGAAGCCGTTTGCTAAGACTGTTCTTGTGAAAATTGCAAAGGGATATTTGGAAGTCCATAGAGGCCTATGGTGACAAAGGAAATATTGTCAGATGAAAACTGGGAAGAAGCTTTCTGAGCAGCTGCTTTGTGATGTGTGACTTCCGCTCACTGAGATACAGCTGTATGTCGTGGAGCTGTTTGCTAGCCTTATTTTTGTGGAATCTGAGAACTCATATTTCGGATCTCTTTGAAGACTATAGGGCCAAAGGAAATATCCGCCAATCAAAATTAGAAAGAAGCTTTCTGAGAAACTTCTTTATGATCTGTGAATTCATCTCACAGAGTTACAGCTTTCGCCTCGAGAAGCCTTTCCTTAAGACTGTTCTTCTTTAATTGGCAAAGTGATATTTGGAAGCCCAGGGAGGTATCCTCAGATAAAAACTGGAAAGAAGCTTTCTGAGAAACTGCTCTGTGTTCTGTGATTTCACCTCACAGAGTTACAGCTTTCCCCTCCGAGAGCCATTCGCTGAGACTGTTCTTGTGGAATTTGCAAAGGGATATTTGGAAGCCCATAGAGGCCTAGGGTGAAAAAGAAAATATTCTCAAAGAAAACTGGAAAGAAGCTTTCTGTGAAGCTGCTTTGTGATGTGTGACTTCCACTTACTGAGTTATAGCTGTATTTCGTGGAGCTGTTTGCTAGCCTTATTTCTGTGGAATCTGAGAACTGATATTTCGGATCCCTTTGAAAACTATAGGGCCAAAGGAAATATCCACCGATCAAAATGAGAAAGAAGCTTTCTGAGAAACTTTTTTGTTATCTCTGAATTCATCTAACAGAATTACAGCTTTCCCCTCAAGAATCCTTTCCTAAGACTGTTCTTGTGGAATTGGCAAAGTGATATTTGGAAGCCAATGGAGTGCAATTTTAAAAAGGGAAATATCCTCAGATAAAACTGCAAAGAATCTTTCTGAGAAAGTGCTCTGTGTTCTGTGAATTCATCTCACAGAGTACCAGCTTTCCCTTCCAAAAGCCGTTCGCTAAGACTGTTCTTGTGGAATTTGCAAAGGGATATTTGGAAGCCCATAGAGGCCTATCGTGAAAAAGAGAATATCGTCAGATGAAAACTGGAAAGAAGCTTTCTGAGCAACTGCTTTTTGATGTGTGACTTCCACTCACTGAGTTACAGCTGTATGTCGTGGAGCTGTTTTCTAGCCTTATTTCTGTGGAACCTGAGAATTGATATTTCGGATCCCTTTGAAAAGAATAGGGCCAAGGGAAATATCCTCCAATGAAAATGAGAAAGAAGCTTTCTGAGAAACTTCTTTGTGATCTGTGAATTCATCTCACAGAGTTACAGCTTTCCCCTCAAGAAGCCTTTTGCTAAGACTGTTCTTGGGGAATTGGCAAAGTGATATTTGGAAGCCCATGGAGGGCTATGGTGAAAAGGCAAATACCCTCAGATAAAAACTGGAAAGAAGCTTTCTGACAAACGGCTCTGTGTTCTGTGAATTCATCTAACAGAGTTACAGCTTTCCCCTCCAGAAGCCGTTCGCTAAGACTGTTCATGTAAAAGTTGCAAAGGGATATTTGGAAGCCCATAGAGGCCTAGGGTGACAAAGAGAATACCGTCAGATGAAAACTTTAAAGAAGTTTTCTGAGCAACTGCTTTGTGATGTGTAGCTTCCACTCCCTGAGTTACAGCTGTATGTCGTGGAGCTGTTTGGTAGCCTTATTTCTGTGGAATCTGTGAACTGATATTTCTGATCCCTTTGAAGCCTACAGGGCCAAAGGAAATATCCCCCGATCAAAATGAGAAAAAAGCTTTCTGAGAATCTTCTTTGTGATCTGTGAATTCATCTCAGAGAGTTACAGCTTTCCCCTCAAGAAGCCTTTCGCTAGGACTGTTCTTGTGGAATTGGCAAAGTGATATTTGGAAGCAAATGGAGGGCTATGCTGAAAAGGGAAGTATCCTCAGATAAAAACTGGAAAGAAGCTTTCTGTGAAACTGCTCTGTGTCCTGTGAATTCATCTCACAAAGTTACAGCTTTCCCCTCCAGAAGTCATTCACTAAGACTGTTCTTGTGGAATTTGCAAAGGGATATTTGGAAGCCCATAGAGGCCTATGGTGAAAAAGATAATATCCTCAGAGAAAAACTGGAAAAAAGCATTCAGAGCAACTGTTTTGTGATGTGTGACTTCCACTCACTGAGTTACAGCTGTATTTCGTGGAGCTGTTTGCTAGCATTATTTCTGTGGAATCTGAGAACTGATATTTCGGATCCCTTTGAAGTCTATAGGGCCAAAGGAAATATCCTCCGATCAACGTGAGAAAGAGGCTTTCTGAGAAACTTCTCTGAGATCTGTGAATTCATTTCATAGAGTTACAGCTTTCCACTCAGGAAGCCATTCGCTAAGACTGTTCTTGTGGGACTGGCAAATTGATATTTGGAAGCCCGTGTAGGGTTATGGTGAAAAGGGAAATATCCTTAGATAAAAACTGGAAAGAAGCTTTCTGAGAAACTGCTCTTAGTTCTGTGAATTCATCTCACAGAGTTACAGCTTTCCCCTCCAGAAGCCTTTCGCTAAGACTGTTCTTGTGGAATTTGCAAAGGGATATTTGGAAGCCCCTAGAGACCTATGGTGAAAAACAAAATATCGCCACGTGAAAACTGGAAAGAAGATTTCTGAGCAACTGCTTTTTGATGTGTTACTTCCACTCACTGAGTTACACCTTTATTTCGTAGAGCTGTTTGCGAGCCTTTTTTCTGTGGAATCTGACAACTGATATTTCGGATCCCTTTGAAGACTGTTGGGCCAAAGCAAATATCCTCCAATGAAAATGAGAAAGAAGCTGTCTGAGAAACTTCTTTATGATCTGTGAATTCATCTCACAGAGGTACAGCTTTCCTCTCAAGAAGCCTTTCGCTAAGACTGTTCTTGTGGAATTGGAAAAGTGATATTTGGAAGCCCATGGAAGGCTATGGTGAAAAGGGAATTATCCTCAGATAAAAACTGGAAAGAAGCTTTCTGAGAAACTGTTTCGTGTTCTGTTAATTCATCTCATAGAGTTACAGCTTTCCCCTCCAGAAGCCATTTGCTAAGATTGTTCTTGTGGAATTCTCAAAGGGATATTTGGAAACCCATAGAGGCCTATGTTGAAAAAGAAAATATACTCAGAGGAAAACTGGAAAGAAGCTTTCTGAGCAACTGCTTTGTGATGTGTGACTTCCACTGACTGATTTACAGCTGTATTTCGTGGAGCTTTTTGCTAGCCTTATTTCTGAGGAATCTGAGAACTAATAATTCGGATCCATTTGAATGCTATCGGGCCAAAGGAAATATCCTCCGATCAAAATGAAAAAGAAGCTTTCTGAGAAACTTCTTTGTGATCTCTGAATTCATCTCACAGAGTTACAGCTTTCCCCAGAAGAAGCCTTTCGCTAAGACTGTTCTTGTGGAATTGGCAAACTGATATTTTTAAGCAAATGGAGGGCTATGTTGAAAAGGGAAATATCCTCAGCTAAAAATTGGAAAGAAGCTTTCTGAGAAACTGCTCTGTTTCCTGGGAATTCATCTCACAGATTTACAGCTTTCCCCTCCAGATGTCGTTCGCTAAGACTGTTCTAGTGGAATTTGCAAAGGGATATTTGGAAGCCCCTAGAGGCCTATGGTGAAAAAGATAGTATCGTCAAATAAAAACTGGAAAGAAGATTTATGAGCAACTGCTTTGTGATGTGAGTCTTCCACTCACTGGGTACGGCTGTATTTCATGGAGCTGTTTGCTAGCCTTATTTCTGTGGAATCTGAGAACTGATATTTTGGATCCCTTTGAAGACTACAGTGCCAAAGGAAATATCCTCCGATCAAAATGAGAAAGAAGCTTTCTGAGAAACTTCTTTGTGGTCTGTGAATTCATCTCACAGAGTTACAGATTTCCCCGTAAGAAGCCTTTCGCTAAGACTGTTCTTGTGGAATTGGCAAAGTGATATTTGGAAGCCCATGGAGGCCTAAGTTGAAAAGGGAAATATCCTCAGATAAAAACTGGAAAGAAGCTTTCTCAGATACTGCTCTGTGTTCTGTGAATTCATCTAACAGAGTTACAGCTTTCCACTCTAGAAGCCGTTCGCTAAGACTGTTCTTATGGAATTTTCAAAGGAATATTTGGAAGCCCCTAGAGGCCTATGGTGAAAAAGAAAATATCGTAAGATGAAAACTAGAAAGAAGCTTTCTGAGAAGCTGCTTCGTAATGTGCGACTTCCACTCACTGAGATATAGCTGTATGTCATGGAGCTGTTTGCTAGCCTTATTTCTGTGGTAATTGAGAACTGATATTTCGGATCCCTTTGAAGACTGTTGGGCCAAAGCAAATATCCTCCGATGAAAATGAGAAAGAAGCTTTCTGAGAAACTTCTTTATGATCTGTGAATTCATATCACAGAGTTACAGCTTTCCCCTCCAGAAGCCGTTCGCTAAGACTGTTCATGAGGAATTTGCAAAGTGATATTTGGAAGCCCATAGAGGCCTATGGTGAAAAAGAAAATATCCTCAGATGAAAACTGGAAAGAAGATTTCTGTGAGGCTGCTTTGTGATGTGTGACTTACACTCACTGAGTTACAGCTGTATTTCGTGGCGCCCTTTGCTAGCCTTATTTCTGTGTAATCTGAGAACAGATATTTCGGATCCCCTGAAGTCTATAGGGCCAAAGGAAATATCCTAAGATCAAAATAAGAAAGAAGCTTTCTGAGAAACTTATTTGTGATCTGTGAATTCATCTCACAGAGTTACAGCTTTGCCCTCTACAAGCCTTTCACTAAGAATGTTCTTGTGGAATTGGCAAAGTGATATTTGGAAGCCCAGGGAGGGCTATGATGAAAAGGGAAATATCCTCAGAAAAAAACTGGAAAGAAGCTTTCTGAGATACTGCTCTGTGTTCTGTGAATTCATCTCACAGAGTTACATCTTTCCCCTCCAGAAGCCGTTTGCTAAGACTGTTCTTGTGGAATCGGCAACGTGATATTTGGCAGCCCAGGGAGGGTTATGGTGAAAAGGGAAATATCCTGAGATAAAAACTGGGAAGAAGGCTTCTGAGATACTTCTCTGTGTTCTATGAATTCATCTCACAGAGTTACAGCTTTCTCTCCTGACGCCATTAGCTAAGACTGTTCTTGTGGAATTTGAAAAGGGATATTTGGAAGCCCGTAGAAGCCTGTGGTGAAAAAGAAAACATCCTCAGAGGAAAGCTGGAAAGATGCTTTCTGAGCAACTGCTTTGTGATATGTGACTTCCACTCAATGAGTTACAGCTGTATTTCTTGGAGCTGTTTGCTAGCCTTATTTCTGTGGAATGTGAAAACTGATATTTCGGATCAATTTGAAGACAATAGGGCCAAAGGAAATATCCTCCGATCAAAATGAGAAAGAAGCTTTTGAGAAACTTCTTTGTGATCTGTGAATTCATCTCCACAGGTTACCTTTCCTCAAAGCCTTTATTTAAGATTGTTCTTGTGGAATTGACAAAGTGATATTTGGAAGCCCATGGAGGCTATGTTGAAAAGGGAAATATCCTCAGATAAGAGCGGGAAGGAGGCTTTCACCAGCTTTGCTCTGTGTTCTGTGAATTCATCTCCTGAAGTTACAACTTTCCCCTCAAAGCTGTTCGCTAAGACTGTTCTTGAGAATTTGCAAAGGGATATTTGGAAGCCGTACAGGCCTAGGTGAAAAAAGAAATTACCCTCAGATGAAAACAGGAAAAGCTTTCTGTGGAAAGCTGCTTTGTGGTGTCAATGACTTCACTCACTGAGTTACAGCTATATTTCGATGGAACTGTTTGCTATCCTTATTTCTGTGGAATCTGAGAACTGATATTTCGGATCCCTTTGAAGAGTATAGGACCAAAGGAGAAATATCCTCCGATCAAAATGAGAAGCTTTCTGAGAAACTGCTTTGTGATCTAATGAATTCATCTCACAGAGTTACAGCTCCCCTCAAGAAGCCTTCAGCTAAGACTGTTCTTGTGGAATTGGCAAAGTGATGTTGGATGCCCATGGAGGTATCCTGAGATAAAAACTGGAAAGAAGCCATCTGATCTTTGACACACCTCAGAGAAACAAAGAAATGGGGGAAAGAGTTTCTATTTACAATAAATGGTACTTTCGGAAAATTGGCTAGCAAGTGAGTAGAAAGCTGAAACTGCATCCTTTCCTTACTCCTTATACGAAATTAATTCAAGATGGATTGAGGGAGCTTAAATGTTGAAGACCCCTAGTCACCATAAAAATCTAGAGAAAGGGAAACCTAGGTAGTACCATTCAGGACATAGGCATGAGCCAAAGGAACTTCATGTCTAAAACACCAAAAGCAATGACAGCAAAGCCAAAATTGACAAATGGGATCTCATTAAACTAAAGAGCTTCTGCACAGCAAAAGAAACCTTACCATCAGAGTGAACAATTGCCCAACCACAGAATGGGAGAAAATTTTTGCAATCTCATCTGACAAAGGGCGTATGGGGACGCGAGGAATGAGCGGGCACGGAAAACAGTGAACTGCATGGTGAAGGATATGAATTGAATTTTCTCAAAGAAGACATTCATACAGCCAACAGACACATGAAAAAATGCTCATCATCACTGGCCATCAGAGAAATGCGTAAAATCAAAACCACAATGAGATACCATCTCACCAGTTAGAATGGCGATCATTCAAGTCAGGAAACAACAGGTGCTGGAGGATGTGGAGAAATAGGAACACTTTTACACTGTTGGTGGGGATTGTAAAGCTAGTTCAACCATTGTGGAAAACAGTATGGCGATTCTTCAAGGATCTAGAACAAGATGTACCATATATTATGTCCATTACTGAGGATGCAAAAGGATTATAAATTATGCTGCTATAAAGACACATGCACCGTATGTTTATTGCAACACTATTCTAATAGCAAGAACTTAAGGTCAGCAAATGTCCATCAGTGACAGATTGGATTAGAAAATATGGCACATATACACCATGGAATACTATGCAGCCATAAAAAAGGATGAGTTTGGGTCCTTTGTAGGGACATGGATGCAGCTGGAAACCATCATTCTTAGCAAACTATCACAAGGAACAGAAAAACCAAACACGCATGTTCTCACTCATGGGTGGGAGCTGAACTTATTGAACACTTGGACTCTCAGGAGGGAACATCACACGCGGGGCCTATCATGGGGGAGGGAGGGAGGTTTGCATTGGGAGTTATACCTGATGTAAGCTGAGTTGATGGGTGCAGCAGCCACATGGCACAAATATACCTATGTAACAAACTTGCACGTTATGCACAAGTACCCTACAACTTAAAGTATAATAATAATAAATAAATTTTTTTTAAAAAAAGACTGTTCTTGTGGAATTGGCAAAGTGATATTTGAAAGCCCATGGATGTATCCTCAGATAAAAACGGGAAAGTATATTTCTGAAATACTGCTCTGTATTCTGTGAATTCATCTCACAGGGTTACAGCTTTCCCCTCCTGAAGCCGTTCGCTAAGACTGTTCTTGTGGAATTTGCAAAGGGATATATGGAAGCACATAGAGGCCTATGGTGAAAAAGAAAATATCCTCAGAGGAAAGCTGGAAAGAAGCTTTCTGAGCAGGTGCTTTGTCATGTGTGACTTTCACTCACTGAGTTACAGCTGTAATCCGTGGAGCTGATTCCTAGCCTTATTTCTGTGGAATCTGAGAACTGACATTTGGGATCCCTTTGAAGACTATAGAGCCAAAGGAAATATCCTCCAATCAAAATGAGAAAGAAGCTTTCTGAGAAACTTCTTTGTGATCTGTGAATTCATCTCACAGTGTTACAGCTTTCCCCTCTAGAAGCCTTTCGCTAAGACTGTTCTTGGGGAATTGGCAAAGTGATATTTGGAAGCCCATGGAGGTATCCTCAGATAAATACTGGAAAGCAGCATTCTGAGATACTGCTCTGTGTTCTCTGAATTAATCTCTCAGAGTTACAGCTTTTCCCTCCAGAAGCCAGTCTCTCAGACTGTTCTTGTGGAATTTGCAAAGGGATATTTGGAAGCCCATAGAGGCTTATTGTGAAAAAGAGAATATCGTCAAATGAAAAATGGAAAGAAGCTCTCTGAGCAACTGCTTTGTGATGTGTGACTTCCACTCACTGAGTTACAGCTGTATTTCGTGGACCTGTTTGCAAGCCTTATTTCTGTGGAATCTGAGACCTGATATTTCAGATCCCTTTGAAGACTATAGGGCTAAAGAAAATATCCTCCAATCAAAATGAGAAAGAAGTTTTCTGAGAAACTTCTTTGTGATCTGTGAATTCAACTCACAGAGGTACAGCTTTCCCCTCAAGAAGCGTTCCACTAAGGCTGTTCTTGTGGAATTGGCAAAGTGATATTTGGAAGCCCATGGAGGACTATGGTGAAAAGGGAAACATCCTCAGATACAAACTGGAAAGAAGCTTTCTGAGAAACTGCTCTGTGGTCTGTGAATTCATCTCACAGAATTACAGCTTTCCCCTCCAGAAGCCGTTCGCTAAGACTGTTCTTGAGGAATGTGCAAAGGGATACTTAGAAGCCCATAGAGGCCTATGGTGAAAAAGAAAATATCCTCAGATGAAAAGTGGAAAGAACTTTCTGTGAAGCTGCTTTGTGATGTTTGACTTCCACTCACTGAGTTACAGCTGTATTTCGTGGAGCTGTTTGCTAGCCTTATTTCTGTGGAATCTGAGAACTGATATTTCGGATCCCTTTGATGACTTCAGGTCCTAAGGAAATATCCTCCTATCAAGAAGAGAAAGAAGCTTTCTGAGAAACTTCTTTCTCATCAGTGAATTCATCTCACAGAGTTACAGCTTTCCCCTCAAGAATACTTTCGCTAAGACAGTTCTTGTGGAATTGGCAAAGTGATATTTGGAAGCTCATGGAGGGCTATGGTGAAAAGGGAAATATCCTCAGATAAAAACTGGAGAGAAGCTTTCTGAGAAACTTCTCTGTGTTCTGTGAATTCATCTCACAGAGATACAGCTTTCCCCTCCTGAAGGCGTTGGCTAAGACTGTTCTTATGGAGATTTGCAAAGGGATATTTAGGCCCATAGGAGGCCATTGTGGTGAGGAAAGAAAATATCCTCAGGAAAAACTGGAAAAGCATTCCTGAGCAACTGCTTTGTGATGTGTGACTCCTCTCCTGAGTTACCTCTGTATTTAAGTGGAGCTGTTTGCTTTCGCCTTATTTCTGTGGTATCTAAGAAGTGATATTTCGGATTCCTTTGTAGACCATAGAGCCAAAGGAAATATCCTCGATTCAAATGAGAAAAACTTTCTGAAACTTCTTTTTGATCTGTGAATTCATCTCACAGAGTTGCAGCTTTCCCCTCAAAGCCTTTAAAGCTGGGCTGTTCTTGTGGAATTTGGAAAGTGATATTTGGAAACCATGAAGGACTATGGTTAAAGAAGTATCGTCAGATAAAGCAGAAAGCCTTCTGAGATACTGCTCTGTTCTGTAATTCATCTCACACAGTTACAGCTTTCCCTCAAAACCCGTTAAAACAAGACTGTTCTTGTGGAATTTTTTTCAAAGGGATATTTGAAGCCCGTAGAGGCCTATGGTGAAAAAGAATATATCCTCAGAGGAGAACTGGAAAGAAGCTTTCTGAGCAGCTGCTTTGTGATGTGTGACTTCCACTCACTGAGTTACAGCTCTATTTCGTGGAGCTGTTTGCTAGCCTTATTTCTGTGGAATCTGAGAACTGATATTTCAGATCCCTTTGAAGACAAAAGGTCCTAATTAAATATCCTCCGATCAAAAGGAGAAAAGCTTTCTAGAAACTTCTTTGTGATCTGCAATAATTCATCTCACAGAGTTACAGATTTCCCCTCAAGAAGCCTTTCGATAAGACTGTTTTTATGCAATTGGCAAAGTGATATTTGGAAGCCCTTGGAGGGCTATGGTGAAAATTGAAATATCCTCAGATAAAAACTGGAAAGAAGCTTTCTGAGAAACTGCTCTGGGTTCTGTGAATTCATCTCACAGAGTTACAGCTTTCCCCTACAGAAGCCATTCGCAAAGTCTGTTCTTGTGGAATTTGCAAAAGGATATTTGGAAGCCCATAGAGGCCTATGGTGAAAAAGATAATATCGTCAGATAAAAACTGGAAAGAAGCTTTCAGAGCAACTGCTTTATAATGTGTTACTCCCACTCACTGAGTTACAGATGTATTTTTTTCAACTGTTTGCTAGCCTTATTTCTCTGGAATCTGAGAACTGATATTTCGGATCCTTTTGAAGACTATAGGACCAAAGGAAATATCCTCCGATCAAAATAAGAAAGAAGCTTCCTGAGAAACTTCTTTGTGATCTGAGAATTCATCTCACAGAGTTACAGCTTTCCCCTCAAGAAGCTTTTCGCTAAGACTGTTCTTGTGGAATTTGCAAAGTGATGTTTGGGAGCCCATGGAGGGCTCTGGTGAAAAGGGAAATATCCTCAGATAAAAATGAGAAAGAAGCTTTCTGAGATACTGCTCTGTGTTCTGTGAATTCATCTCACGCAGTTACAGCTTTCCCCTACAGAAGTCGTTCACTGAGACTGTTCTTGTGGAATGTGCAAAGGGATATTTGGAAGCCCATGGAGGCCTATGGTGAAAAAGAGAATGTCGTCAGATGAAAACAGGAAAGAAGCTTTCTGAGCAACTGCTTTGTGATGTGCGACTTCCACTCACTGAGTTACAGCTGTATTCGTGCAACTGTTTGGTAGTCTTATTTCTGTGGAATGTGAAAACTGATATTTCGGATCCCTTTGAAGACTATAGGGCCCAAGGAAATATCCTCCGATCAAAATGAGAAAGAAGCTTTCTGAGAAACTTCTTTGTGATCTGTGAATTCATCACAGAGAGTTACAGCTTTCCCCTCAAGAAGCCTTTCGCTAAGACTTTTCTTGTGGAATTGGCAAAGGGATATTTGGAAGCAAATGGAGGGCTATGGTGAAAAGGGAAATATCCACGGATAAAAACTGGAAAGAAGCTTTCTGGGAAATTGCTCTGTGTCCTGTGAATTTATCTCACAGATTTACAGCTTTCCCCTCCAGAAGCCGTTCACTAAGACTGTTGTTATGGAATTTGCAAAGGGATTTTTGGAAGCCCATAGAGGCCTAGTGTGAAAAAGGAAATATCCTCAGATGAAAAATGGAAAGAAGATTCATGAGAAGCTTCTTTGTGATGTGTGACTTCCACTCACTCTGTTACAGCTCTTTTTCGTGGATCTGGTTGCTATCCTTATTTCTGTGGAATCTGAGAACTGATATTTCGGATCCCCTTGAAGACTAAACGGCCAAAGTAAATATCCTCCGATCAAAAAAGGAAAGAAGCTTTCTGAAAAACTTCTTTGTGATCTGTGAATTCATCTGACAGAAGTTACAGCTTTCCTCTAAGGAAGCATTTCGCTAAAACTGTTCTTGTGGTATTGGCCAACTGATATTTGGAAGACCATAGAGCCCTATGGTGAAAAAGACAATATCGTGAGAGGAATACTGGAATGAAGCTTTCTGAGCAACTGCTTTGTGATGTGTGACTTCCACTCACTGAGTTACAGCTGTATGTCGTGGAGCTGTTTGCTAGCCTTATTTCTGTGGAATCAGAGAACTGGTATTTCTGATCCCTTTGAAGACTATAGGGCCAAAGTAAGTATCCTCCGATCAAAATGAGAAAGAAGCTTTCGGAGAAACTTCTTTGTGATCCGTGGATTCATCTCACAGAGTTACAGCTTTCCCCTCCAGAAGCCGTTTGCTAAGACTGTTCTTGAGGAGTTTGCAAAGGGATATTTGGAAGCCCATAGAGGACTAGGGTGAAAAAGAAAATATCCTCAGATGAAAACTGGAAAGAAGCTTTCTGTGAAGCTGCTTTGTGGTGTGTGACTTCCAATCTCTGAGTTACAGCTGTATGTATCCTCCGATCAAAATGAGAAAGAAGCTTTCTGAGAAACTTCTTCGTGATCTGTGAATTCATCTCAGAGAGTTACAGCTTTCCCCTCAAGAAGCCTTTCGCTAAGACTGTTCTTGTGGAATTGGCAAAGTGATATTTGGAAGCCCATGGAGGGCTATGGTGAAAAGGGAAATATCCTCAGATAAAAACTGGAAAGAAGGTTTCTGAGATACTGCTCTATGTTCTGTGAATTCATCTCACAGAATTACAGCTGTCCCCTTATGAATCCGTTAGCTAAGACTGTTCTTGTGGAATTTGCAAAGGAATATTTGGAAGCCCATAGAGGCCTATGGTGAAAAAGAAAATATCCTCAGAGGAAAATTGGAAAGATGCTTTCTGAGCAACTGCTTTTTGTGTGTGACTTCCACTCACTGAGTTACAGCTGTATGTCGTGGAGCTTTTTGCTAGCCTTATTTCTGTGAAATTTGAGAACTGATATTTCGGATCCCTTGGAAGACTATAAGGCCAAAGGAAATATCCTCCGATCAAAAAGAGGAAAAAGCTTTCTGAGAAACTTCCGTGTGATCTGTGAATTCATCTCACCGAGTTACAGCTTTCCCCTCAAGACGCCTTTCGCTAAGACTGTTCTTGTGGAATTGGCAAAGTGATATTTGGAAGCCCATGGAGGGCTATGATGAAAAGGGAAACATCCTCAGATAAAAACTGGAAAGAAGCTTTCTGAGATTCTGCTCTGTGTTCTGTGAATTCATCTCACAGAATTCAACCTTTCCCCTCCAGAAGCCGTTTGCTAAGACTGTTCTTGTGGATTTTGCAAAGGGATATTTGGAATCCCATAGAGGCCTATGGTGAAAAAGACAATATCGTGAGATGAATAATGGAAAGAAGCTTTCTGAGCAACTGCTTTGTGATGTGTGACTTCCACTCACTGAGTTACACCTGTATGTCATGGAGCTGTTTGCTAGCCTTATATCTGTGGAATCTGAGAACTGGTATTTCTGATCCCTTTGAAGACTATAGGGCCAAAGTAAGTATCCTCCGATCAAAATGAGAAAGAAGCTTTCTGAGAAACTTCTTTGTGATCTGTGAATTCATCTCACAGAGTTATAGCTTTCTCCTCAAGAAGCCTTTCGCTAAGACTGTTCTTGCGAAAATGGCAAAGTGATATTTGGAAGCCCATGGAGGGCTATGGTGAAAAGGGAACTATCCTCAGATAAAAACTAGAAAGAAGCTTTCTGAGATACTGCTCTGTGTTCTGTGAATCCATCTCACAGTGTTACAGCTTTCCCCTCCAGAACCCGTTCGCTAAGACTGTTCTTATGAAATTTGCAAAGGGATATTTGGTATTCCCTAGAGGCCTATGGTGAACAAGAAAATATCCTCAGATGAAATCTGGAAAGAAGTTTTCTGAGGAGTTGCTTTGTGATGTGAGATTTCCACTCACTGAGTTACAGCTGTATTTCGTGGAGTTGTTTCCTAGCCTTATTTCTATGGAATCTGAGAACTGATATTTCAGATCCCTTTGAAGACTATAGGGCCAAAGAAAATATCCTCTGATCAAAATGAGAAAGAAGCTTTCTGAGAAACTTCTTTCTGATCTGTGAATTCATCTCACAGAGTTACAGCTTTCCCCTCAAGGGGGCTTTCGCTAAGACTGTTCTTGTGGAGTTGGCAAAGTGATATTTGGAAGCCCATGGAGGTATCCTCAGATAAAAACCTGAAAGATGCTTTCTGAGATACTGCTCTGTGTTCTGTGAATTCATCTCACAGAGTTACAGCTTTCCCCTCCAGAAGCCGTTCGCTAAGACTGTTCTTGTGGAATTTGCAAAGGGATCTTTTGAAGCCCTTTGAGGCCTATGGTGAAAAAGAGAATATCGTCAGATGAAAACACTAAAGAAGCTTTCTGAGCCACTGATTTGTGATGTGTGACTTCCACTCACTGAGTTACATCGGTATGTGGTGGACCTGTTTGCTACCCTTATTTCTGTGGAAACTGAGAACTTATATTTCAGATCCGTTTGAAGACTATAGGGCCAAAAAATATCCTACGATCAAAATGAGAAAGAAGCTTTCTGAGAAACTTCTTTGTGATCTGTGAATTCATCTCACAGAGTTACAGCTTTCCCCTCAAGAAGCCTTTCGCTAAGACTTTTCTTGTGGAATTGGCAAAGTGATATTTGGAATCCCAGGGTGGGCTGTGTTGAAAAGGGAAATATCCTCAGATAAAAACTGGAAAGAAGGTTTCTGAGATACTGCTCTGTGTTCTGTGAATTAGTGTCACAAAGGTACAGCTTTCCCCTCCAGAAGCCGTTCGGTAAGACTGTTCTTGTGAAATTTGCAAAGGGATATTTGGAAGTCCATAGAGTCCTATGGTTAATAGAAAATATCTTCAGATGAAAACTGTAAAGAAGCTTTCTAGGCTGCTGCATTGTGATGTCTGACTTTTACTCACTGAGTTACAGCTGTGTTTAGTGGAGATGTTTCCTAGCCTTATTTGTTTGGAATCTGAGAACTGATATTTCGGATCCCTTTGAAGACTATAGGGCCAAAGGAAATGTCCTCCGATCAAAATGAGAAAGAAGCTTTCTAAGAAACTTCTTTGTGATCTGTCAATTCATCTCGCAGAGTTACAGATTTCCCCTCAAGAAGCCTTTCGCTAAGACTGTTCTTGTGGATTTTGCAAAGGGATATATGGAAGCCCTTAGAAACCTAAGGTGAAAAAGAAAATATCCTCAAAGGAAAGCTGAAAAGAAACTTTGTGAGAAACTGCTTTGTGATGTGTGACTTCCACTCACTGTGTTACAGCTGTATTTCATGGAGCTGTTTCCTAGACTTATTTCTGTGGAATCTGAGAACTGATATTTCGGACCGCTTATAAGACTATAGGGCCAAAGGAAATATCCTCCGATAAAATGAGAAAGAAACTTTCTGAGAAACTTCTTTGTGATCTGTGAATTCATCTCACAGAGTTACAGCTTTCCCCTCGAGAAGTCATTCGCTAAGACTGTTCTTGTGGAATTCTCAAAGTGATATTGGAAGCCCATAGAGGTCTATGGTGAAAAAGGAAATATCCTCAGATAAAAACTGGAAAGAAGCTTTCATAGATACTGCTCTGTGTTCTGTGAATTCATCTCACAGAGTTACAGCTTTCCCCTCCAGAAGCCGTTTTCTAAGACTGTTCTTGTGGAATTTGCAAGGGATATGTAGAAGCCCATAGAGACCTACAGTGAAAAAGAAAATATCGTCAGATGAAAACTGGAAAGAAGCTTTCTGAACAGCTGCGTTGTGATGTGTGACTTCCACTCAATGAGTTACAGCTGTATGTCGTGGAGCTGTTTGCTAGCCTTATTTCTGTGGTATCTGAGAACTGATATTTCTGATCCCTTTGAAGACTATAGGGTCAAAGGAAATATCCTCCGATCAAAATGAGAAAGAAGCTTTCTGAGAAACTTCTTTTTGTTCTGTGAATTCATCTCACAGAGTTACAGCTTTCCCCAGAAGAAGCCTTTCGCTAAGACTGTTCTTGTGGAATTGGCAAAGTGATATTTGGAAGCCCATGGTGGGCTATGGTGAAAAGGGAAATATCCTCAGATAAAAACTGGGAAGTAGCTTTCTGAGAAAGTGCTCTGTGTTCCGTGAATTCAACTCACAGAGTTACAGCTTTCCCCTTCAGAATCCATTCGCTAACACTGTTCTTGTGGAATTTGCAATGGGATATTTGGAAGCACATAGAGGTCTATGGTGAAAAAGAGAATATCGTGAGATGAAAATTTTAAAGAAGCTTTCTAAGCACCTGCTTTGTGATGTGTGACTTCCACTCACTGAGTTACAGCTGTATGTCGTGGAGCTGTTTGCTAGCCTTATTTCTATGGAATCTGTGAACTAGTAATTCGGATCCCATTGAAGACTATAGGGCCAAAGGAAATATCCTGTGATCAAAATGAGAAAGAAGCTTTCTAAGAAACTTCTTTCTGATCTGTGAATTCATCTCACAGAGTTACAGCTTTCCCCTCAAGAAGTCTTTCGCTTAGACTGTTATTGTGGAATTGGCAAAGTGATATTTGGAAGCCCATAGAGGGCTATGGTGAAAAGGGAAATATCCTCAGTTAAACACTGGAAAGAAGCTTTCTTAGATACTGCTCTGTGTTCTGTGAATTCATCTCACAGAGTTACAGCTTTCCCCTACAGAAGCCGTTCGCTAAGACTGTTCTTGTGGAATTTGCAAAGGGATATTTGGAATCCCTTCGAGGCCTATGGTGAAAAAGATAGTATCATCAGATGATAACTTCAAAGAATCTTTCTGAGCAACTTCTTTGTGATGTGTGACTTCCACTCACTGAGTTACAGCTGTACGTCGTGGAGCTGTTTGCCATCCTTCTTTCTGTGGAATCTGAGAACTGATATTTCGGATCACTTTGAAGTGTATAGGGCCAAAGGAAATAACCTCCAATCAAAATAAGAAAGAAGCTTTCTGAGAAACTTCTTTGTGATCTGTGAATTCATCCCGCAGAGTTACAGCTTTCCTCTCAAGAAGCCTTTCACTAAGACTGTTCTTGTGGAATTGGCAAAGTGATATTTGGAAGCCCATGGAGGGCTATGGTGAAAAGGGAAATATCCTCAGATAAAAACTGGAAAGAAGCTTTCTGAGAAAGTGCTCTGTGTTCTGTGAATTCATCTCACAGAGTTACAGCTTTCCCCTCCAGAAGCCGTTCGCTAAGACTGTTCTTGTGGAAGTTGCACAGGGATATTTGGAAGCCCATAGAGGCCTATGGTGAAAAAGAAAATATACTGAGACGAAAACTGGGAAGAAGTTTCTGTGAAGCTCCTCTGTGATGTGTGACTGCCACTCCCTGAGTTACACCTGTATGTCGTGGAGCTGTTTGCTAACCTCATTTCTGTGTAGTCTGTGAACTGATATTTCGGATCCCTTTGAAGACTATAGGGCCAAAGGAAATATCCTCCGATCAAAATGAGAAAGAAGCTTTCTGAGAAACTTCTTTGTGATCTGTGAATTCATCTCACAGCGTTACAGTTTTCCCCTCAAGAAGCCTTTCGCTCAGACTGTTCTTGGCGAATTGGCAAAGTGATATTTGGAAGCCCATGGAGAGTTATGGAGAAAAGGGAAATATCCTCAGATAAAAACTGGAAAGAAGCATTCTGAGAAACTGCTCTGTGTTCTGTGAATTCAACTCACAAAGTTACAGCTTTCCCCTCCAGAAGCCGTTCATTAAGACTGTTCTTGTGGAATTTGCAAAGGGATATTTGGAAACCCATAGAGCCCTACGGTGAAAAAGAGAATATCGTCTGATGAAAACTGGAAGGAAGCTTTCTGAGCAAGTGCTTTGTGATGTGTGACTTCCACTCACTGATTTACAGCTGTATTTCGTGGAGCTGTTTGCTAGCCTTTTTTATGTGGAATCTGAGAACTCATATTTCAGTTGTCTTTGAAGACTATAGGGCCAAAGGAAATATCCCCCGATCAAAATGAGAAAGAGGCTTTCTGAGAAACTTCTTTGTGACCTTTGAATTCAGCTCACAGAGTCACAGCTTTCCCCTCAAGAAGCATTTCGCTAAGTCTGTTCATGTGGAATTTGCAAAGGGATATTTGGAAGCCCATAGAGGCCTATGGTGAAAAAGAAAATATTCTCAGATGAAAACTATAAAGAAGCTTTCTGAGAAGCTGCTTTGTGATGTGTGACTTCCACTCACTGAGTTACAGCTGTATTTCGTGGAGCTGTTTGCTACCTTTATTTCTGTGGAATCTGAGAACTGATGTTCCATTATCCCGTTGAAAACTAGAGGGCCAAAGGAAATATCCTCGATCAAAATGAGGAAAAGCTTTTTGAGAAACTTCTTTGTGATCTGTTAATTCAGCTCATAAGTACAGCTTTCCCCTCAAGAAGCCTTTCAGCTAAGACTGTTCTTGTGGAATTGGCAAAGTGATATTTGGAAGCCAAGGAGGGCTATGGTGAAAAGGGAAATATCCTCAGATAAAATCTGGAAAGAAGCTTTCTGAGAAAGTTCTCTGTGTTCTGTTAATTCATCTCACAGAGTTACCGCTTTCGCCTCCAGAACCCGTTCGCTAAGACTGCTCTTGAGGCATTTGCAAAGGGATATTTGGAAGCCCATAGAGGCCTATGGTGAAAAAGAGAATATCATCAGATGAAAACTTTAAAGAAGCTTTCTGAGCAACTGCTTTGTGATTTGTGACTTCCACTCACTGAGTTACAGCTGTATGTCGTGGAGCTGTTTGCTAGCCTTATATCTGTGGTATCTGAGAACTGATATTTCGGATCCCGGTGAAGACTCTAGGGCCAAAGGAAATATCCTCCGATCAAAATGAGAAAGAAGCTTTCTGAGAAACTTCTTTGTGATCTGTGAATTCATCTCACAGTGTTACAGCTTTCCCCTTAAGGAGCCTTTCGCTAAGACTGTACTTGTGGAATTGGCAGAGTGATATTTGGAAGCCCATAGAGGGCTATGGTGAAAAGGGAAATATCCTCAGATAAAAACTGGAAAGAAGCATTCTGAGAAACTGCTCTGTGTTCTGTGAATTCAATTCACAGAGTTACAGCTTTCCCCTCCGGAAGCCGTTGGCTAAGACTGTTCTTCTGGAATTTGCAGAGTGATATTTGGAAGCCCATAGAGGCCTATGGTGAAAAAGAAAATATCCTCAGATGAAAACTGGAAAGAAGTTTCTGTGAAGCTGCTTTGTCATGTGTGACTTCCACTCACTGAGTTACAGCTGTATGTCGTGGAGCTGTTTGCTAGCCGTATTTCTTTGGAATCTGTGAACTGATATTTCAGATCCATTTTAGGACTATATGGCCAAAGTTAATATCCTCTGATCAAAATGAGAAAGAAGCTTTCTGTGAAACTTCCTTGTGATCTGTGAATTCAGCTCACAGAGTTACAGCTTTCCCCTCAAGAAGCCTTTCGCTAAGACTGTTCTTGTGGAATTGGTAAAGTGATATTTGGAAGCCCATGGAGGGCTATGGAGAAAAGGGAAATATCCTCAGATAAAAACTGGAAAGAAGCTTTCTGAGAAACTGCTCTGTGTTCTGTGAAATCATCTCACAGAATTACAGCTTTCCCCTCAAGAAGCCTTTTGCTAAGACTGTTCTTGTGGAATTTGCAGAGGGATATTTGGAAGCCCCAAGAGCCCTATGGTGAAAAAGAAAATATCCTCAGATGAAAACTCGAAAGAAGCTTTCTTAGAAGCTGCGTTGTGATGTGTGACTTCCACTCACTGAGTTACAGCTGTATGTCGTGGAGCTGTTTGCTATCCTTATTTCTGTGGAATCTGTGAACTGATATTTCGGATCCCTTTTAGGACTATAGGGCCAAAGGAAATATCTTCCGATCAAAATGAGAAAGAAGCTTTCTGAGAAACTTCTTTGTGATCTGTGAATTCATCTCACAGAGTTACAGCTTTCCCCTCAAGAAACCGTTCGCTAAGACTGTTCTTGAGTAATTTGCAGAGGGATATTTGGAAGCCCGTAGAGGCATATGCTGAAAAAGAAAATATCGTCAGATGAAAACTGGAAAGAATCTTTCTGTGAAGCTGCTTTGTGATGTGTGACTTCCACTCCCTGAGTTACAGCTGTATGTCGTGGAGCTGTTTGCTAGCCTTATTTCTGTGGATCTGTGAACTGATATTTCGGATCCCTTTTAGGACTATAGGGCCAAAGGAAATATCCTCCGATCAAAATGAGAAAGAAGCTTTCTGAGAAACTTCTTTGTGATCTGTGAATTCATCTCACAGAGTTACAAATTTCCCCTCAAGAAGCCATTCTCTAAGACTGTTCTTGTGGAATTTTCAGAGGGATATTTGAAGCCCATAGAGGCCTATGGTGAAAAAGAAAATATCCTCAGATGAAAACTGGAAGGAAGTTTTCTGAGAAGCTGCTTTGTGATGTGTGACTTCCACTCACTGAGTTACAGCTGTATATCGTGGGATTTTTTACCATCTTAATTTCTGTGGAATTTGAGAACTGATATTTTGGATCCCTTTGAAAACTATAGGGCCAAAGGAAATATCCTCTGTTCCAAATGAGAAAGAAGCTTTCTGAGAAACTTTTTGTGATCTGTGAATTCAGCTCACAGAGTTACAGCTTTCCCCTCAAGAAGCCTTTCGCTAAGACTGTTCTTGTTGAATTGTCAAAGTGATATTTGGAAGCCCATCGAGGTCTATGGAGAGAAGGGAATTATCCTCAGATAACAACTGGAAAGAAGCTTTCTGAGAAACTGCTCTGTGTTCTGTGAATTCATCTCACAGAGTTACAGTTTTCCCCTCCAGAAGCCGTTCGCTAAGACTGTTCTTGTGGAATTTGCAAAGCCATATTTGGAAGCCCATAGAGGCCTATGGTTAAAAAGAGAATATCATCAGATGAAATCTTTAAAGAAGATTTCTGAGCAACTGCTTTGTGATGTGTGACTTCCACTCACTGAGTTACACCTGTATTTCGTGGACCTGTTTGCTAGCCTTATTTCTGTGGAATCTGTGAACTGGTATTTCAGATCCCTTTGAAGACTATAGGGCCAAAGGAAATAGCCTCCGATCAAAATGAGAAAGAAGCTTTCTGAGAAACTTCTTTGTGATCTGTGAATTTACCTCACAGAGTTACAGCTTTCCCCTCAAAAATCCTTTCGCTAAGACTGTTCTTGTGGAATTGGCAAAGTGATATTTGGAAGCCCATGGAGGGCTACGGTGAAAAGGGAAATATCCTCAGATAATAACTGGAAAGAAGCTTTCTGAGAAAGTTCTGTGTGTTCTGTGAATTTTCTCACAGAATTACCGCTTTCCCCTCCAGAAGCCGTTCGCTAAGACTGCTCTTGTGGAATTTGCAAAGGGATATTTGGAAGCCCATAGAGGCCTATGGTGAAAAAGAGAATATCATCAGATGAAAATTTAAAGAAGCTTTCTCAGCAACTGCTTTGTGATTTGTGACTTCCACTCACTGAGTTACAGCTGTATGTCGTGGAGCTGTTTGCTAGCCTTATATCTGTGGTATCTGAGAATTGATATTTCGCATCCCGGTGAAGACTATAGGGCCAAAGGAAATATCCCCCGAACAAAATGAGAAAGAAGCTTTCTGAGAAACTTCTTTGTGATCTGTGAATTCATCTCACAGTGTTACAGCTTTCCCCTCAAGGAGCCTTTCGCTAAGACTGTTCTTGTGGAATTGGCAGAGTGATATTTGGAAGCCCATGGAGGGCTATGGTGAAAAGGGAAATATCCTCAGATAAAAACTGGAAAGAAGCTTTCCGAGAAAACGCTCTGTGTTCTGTGATTTCATCTCACAGAGTTACAGCTTTCCCCTCCAGAAGCCGTTCGCTAAGACTGTTCTTGTGGAATTGACAAAGTGATATTTGGAAGCCCATAGAGGGCTATGGTGAAAAGTTAAATATCCTCAGATAAAACCTGGAAAGAAGCTTTCTGTGAAAGTGCTCTGTTTTCTGTGAAATCATCTCACAGAGTTACAGCTTTCCCGTCCAGAAGACGTTTGGTAACACTGTTCTTTTGGTGTTTCCACAGGGATATTTGGAAGCCCATAGAGGCCTATGGTGAAAAAGAGAGTATCATCAGATGAAAACTTTAAAGAAGCTTTCCTAGCAACTGCATTGTGATGTGTGAGTTCCACTCACTGAGTTACAGCTGTATGTCATGGAGCTGTTTTCTAGCCATATTTCTGTGGAATCTGTGAACTGATATTTTTGATCCCTTTGAAGACACATTAGGGCCAAAGGAAATATCCTCCGATCAAAATGAGAAAGAAGCTTGGAGAAACTTTTGTGATCTGTGAATTCAGCTCTCACAGAGTTACAGAAGCCTCAACAAGCCTTTCGCTAAGACTGTTCTTGTGGAATTGGCAATTGATATTTGCAAGCCCATAGAGGGCTATGGTGAAAAGGGAAATATCCTCAGATAAAACTGGAAAGAAGCTTTCTTAGATACTGCTCTGTGTTCTGTGAATTCATCTCAGAGAGTTACAGCTTTCCCCTCCAGAAGCCGCTCTCTAAGACTGTTCTTGTAGAATTTGCAAAGGGATATTTGGAAGCACATAGAGGCTTATGGTGAAAAAGAAAATATCCTCAGATGAAAACTGGAAAGAAGCTTTCTGAGAAGCTGCTTTGTGATGTGTGACTTCCAGTCACTGAGTTACAGCTATATTTCGTGGAGCTGTTATCTACCTTTATTTCTGTGGAATCTTTGAACTGATATTTCGGATCCCTTTGAAAGCTATAGGGCCAAAGGAAATATCCTCCGGTGAAAATGAGAAGGAAGCTTTCTGGGAAACTTCTTTGTGATCTGTGAATTCATCTCACAGAGTTACAGCTTTCCCGTCAGGAAACCTTTCGCTAAGACTGTTCTTGTGGTATTGGAAAAGTGATATTTGGGAGCCCATGGAGAGCTATGGTGAAAAGGGAAATATCCTCAGATAAAAACTGGAAAGAAGCTTTCTGAGAAAGTTCTCTGTGTTCTGTGCATTCATCTCACAGAGTTACCGCTTTCCCTTCCAGAAGTCGTTCGCTAAGACTGCTCTTGTGGAATTTGCAAAAGGATATTTGGAAGCCCATAGAGGCCTATGGTGAAAAAGAGAATATCATCAGATGAAAACTTAAAGAAGCTTTCTGAGCAACTGCTTTGTGATTTGTGACTTCCACTCACAGAGTTACAGGTGTATGTCGTGGAGCTGTTTGCTAGCCTTATTTCTGTGGTATCCGAGAACTGATATTTCGCATCCCTTTGAAGACTATAGGGCCAAAGGAAATATCCTCCTATCAAAATGAGAAAGAAGCTGTCTGAGAAACTTCTTTGTGATCTGTGAATTCATCTCACAGTATTACAGCTTTCCCCTCAAGGAGCCTTTCGCTAAGACTGTTCTTGTGGAATTGGCAGTGATATTTGGAAGCCCATGGAGGGCTTTGGAGAAAAGGGAAATATCCGCAGATAAAAACTGGAAAGAACCTTTTGAGAAAGTGCTCTGTGTTCTGTGAATTCATCTCCCAGAATTACTGCATTCCCCTCCAGAAGCCGTTCGCTAAGACTGTTCTTGTGGGGGGGGCGGAGCAAGAAGGCCGAATAGGAACAGCTCCAGTCTCCAACTCCCAGCGCGAGCGACGCAGAAGGCTGGTGATTTCTGCATTTTCAACTGAGGTACTGGGTTCATCTCACTGGGGAGTGCCAGAGGATCGGTGCTGGTCAGCTGCTGCAGCCGGACCAGCAAGAGCTGAAGCAGGGCGAGCATTGCCTTCACCTGGGAAGCGCGAAGCAACCCCTTCCTAGCCAGGGAACTGAGACACAACACCTGGAAAATCGGGTAACTCCCACCTGGCCAGTGCGCTTTAAGCAAACAGGCACACCAGGGAGATCATATCCCACACCCGGTCGTGGGAGGGTCCCACACCCACGGAGCCTCCCTCATTGCTAGCACAGCAGTCTGTGATCTCCCCGCAAGGCAGCAGAGAGGCTGGGGAGGGGCCACGCCATTGCTGAGGCTTTGCGGTAAACAAGCTTCGCTGGGAAGCTCCAACTGGGTGGGAGCTCACAGCAGCTCAAGGAAACCTGCCTGTCTCTGTAGACTCCAACTCTGGGGGCAGGCACAGCTAAACAACAGCAGCAACAACAAAAAGCAGCAGAAACCTCTGCAGACGCAAAACCACACTGTCTGACAGCTTTGAAGAGAAAGCAGTGGATCTCCCAACACGGAGGTTGAGATCTGAGAATGGGCCACCTGCTCAAGTGGGTCCTTGACCCCTGAGTAGCCTAACTGAGACATCCCCCACTAGGGCAGTCTGACACCCCACACCCTGGTGAGTGGAGTACACCCCGAGAGGAAGCTTCCAAAGCAAGAATCATCAGACAGGCATACCCGCTGTTCAGAAATATTCTATCTTCTGCAGCCTGTGCTGCTGATACCCAGGCAAACAGGGTATGATGACCTCAAGCAATCTGGTAACAGACGTACAGCTGAGGGTCCTGACTGTTAGAAGGAAAACTATCAAACAGGAAGGACACTCTACACCAAAACCCCATCAGTACATCACCATCATCAAAGACCAGAGGCAGATAAAACCACAAAGATGGGGAAAACGCAGGCAGAAAAGCTGGAAATTCAAAAAAATAAGAGCGCATCTCCCCCGGTAAAGCGAGCACAGCTCATCGCCAGCTAATGGATCGAAGCTGGACGGAGAATGACTTTGACGAGATGAGAGAAGAAGGCTTCAGTCCATCAAATTTCAGAGCTAAAGGGAGGAATTACTGCACTCCAGCCAAAGAAAGAAACTAAAAATCTGGAAAAAAAGTGAAGAATTGATGGCTAGAGTAATTAATGCAGAGAAGGTCCTAAACGAAATGAAAGAGATGAAAACCATGACAACAGAAATAATGACAAATGCACAAGCTTTCCAAAGTAACCTAATTGACCAACTGGAAGAAAGAGTATCACATTGAGGATCAAATGAATGAAATGAAGCGAGAAGAGAAACCAAAAGAAAAAGAAGAAAAGAAATGAACAAAGCCTGCAAGAAGTATGGGATTATGTAAGCACCAAATCTCCGTCTGATTGGGGGTGCCTGAAAGTGAGGGGGGAAATGGAACCAAGTTGGAAAAACACTCTAGATATCATCCAGGAGAATCCCCCAACCTAGTAGGGCAGGCCAACATTCAACCAGGAAATACAGAGAACGCCACAAAGACATCGAGAAGAGCAACCCAAGACACATAATTGCCAGATTCACCAAAGTTGAAATGAAGGAAAAATCTTCAGGGCAGCCAGAGAGAAAGGTCGGGTTACTCCACAAAGGGAAGCCCATCAGACTCACAGCAGATCTCTCGGCAGAAACTCTACAAGCCAGAAGAGAGAGTGGGGCCAATATTCAACATTCTTAAAGAAAAGAATTTTAAAACCCAGAATTTCATATCCAGCCAAACTAAGTTTCATAAGTGAAGGAGGGCCAAACTTTTACAGATAAGCAAATGCTTAGAGATTTTGTCACTCACTAGGCCTGCCTTTACAAGAGAGACCCTGGAAGGAAGCACTCAACATGGAAAGGAACAACCGGGTAAATTGCTTTCATTGCAAAACATGCCAAAATGTAAAGACCATCGAGGCTAGGAAGAAACTGCATCAACTAAAGAGCAAAATAACCAGTTAATATCATAATGGCAGGATCAAGTTCACACATAAATAATCTTAACCTTAAATGTAAATGGACTAAATGCTCCAAATGAAAAGACACAGACTGGCAAACTGGATAAAGAGTCAAGACCCATCAGTCTGCTGTATTCAGGAGACCCATCCACACACAGACATACATAGGCCTCAAAATAAAGGGATGTAGGAAGAATTACTACAAATGGAGAACAAAAAAGGGGTTTGTAATACTAGTCTCTGATAAAACAGACTTTAAACCATCAAAGATCAAAGAGACAAAGAAGTCCCTACATAATGGTAAAGGGATCAATTCAACAGGAAGAGCTTTCAACTATCCTAAATATATATGCACCCAATATAGGAGCAATCTAGGATTCACAAAGCAAGTCCTTAGAGACTTACAAAGAGACTTAGACTCCATACAGCAATAATGGGAGACTTCAACACTCCACCGTCAACATTAGACAGATCAACAAGACAGAAAGTTAACAAGGATATCCAGGAATTGAACTCATCTCTGCAGCAAAGCAGACCTATTAGACATCTATAGAACTCTCCACCCCAAATCAACAGAATATACATTCTTCTCAGAACCACATCGTACTTACTCCAAAAATTGACCACGTAATTCAAAGCAAAGCACTCCCTGTAAATGTACAAGAACAGAAATTATAACAAACTGTCTCTCAGGACCACAGTGCAATCAAAACTAGAAGTCAGGACTAAGAAACTCAACGTTCTACCAACTACATGGAAACTGAACAACCTGCTCCTGAATGACTACTGCACATAAATCTAAATGAAGGCAGAAATAAAGATGTTCTTTTGAAACCAATGAGAACAAAGATACAACATACCAGAATCACTGGGACACATTTAAAGCAGTGTGTAGAGGGAAATTTATAGCACTAAATGCCCACAAGTGAAAGCGCAGGAAAGATCTAAAACCTGACACTTTAACATCGCAATTAAAAAGAACTAGAGAAGCATATAAACACATTCAAAAGCTAGCAGAAGGCAAGAAATAACTAAGATCAGAGCAGGAACTGAAGGAGATAGAGACATTAAAACCTCCAAAAAATCCTAACAATCCAGGAGTTGGTTTTTTTTGAAAAGATCAACAAAATTGACAGACCACTAGCAAGACTAATAAAGAAGAAAAGAGTAAGAATCAAATTGACGCAATTAAAAATGATAAAGGGATATCACCACCGACCCCACAGAAATACAAACTACCATCAGAGGTCACTTCATAAACACCTCTATGCAAATAAACTGGAAAATCTAAATGTTGATAATTTCCTGGACACTTAAGCACTCTTCCAAGACTAAACAGAAGAAGTTGAATCCCTTGAATAGACCAATAGCAGGCTCTGAAATTGAGGCAATAATTAATAGCCTACCAACCAAAAAAAAAAAAAGTCCAGCCAGATGGATTCACAGCCGAATTCTACCAGAGGTTAAGGAGGAGTTGGTACCATTCCTTCTGAAACTATTCCAATCAATAGAAAAGAGGGAATGCTCCCTAACTCATTTTATGAGGCCAACATCATCCTGATACCAAAGCCTGGCAGAGACACAACAAAAAGAGAATTTTAGACCAATATCCCTGATGAACATCGATGCAAAACCTCAATAAAATACTGGCAAACCGGATTCAGCAACACATCAAAAGTTTATCCACCATGATCAAGTGGGCTTGGTCCCTGGGATGCAAGGCTGGTTCAACATTCGCAAATCAATAAACATAATCTAGCATATAAATGCAGAACCAAAGACAAGAACCATATGATACCCTAATAGATGCAGAAAGGCTTTTGACAAAATTCAACAGCCCTTCATGCTAAAAACGCTCAATAAATTCAGTATTCATGGAACGCACTCCTCAAAATAAGAGCTATTTATGACAGACCCAGCCAATATCATACTGAATGGGCCAAAACTGGAAAAATCTTGAAAACTGGCACAAGACAGGGATGCCCTCTCTCTCACCTACTCCCTCTTCAACATAGTGCTGGAAGTTCTACAGCAATCAGGCAAGAGAAAGAAATCAAGGATATTCACTAGGAAAAGAAGAAGTCAATTGTCCTCGTTTGCATTTATATGATTGTATATTTAGAAAACCCCATTGTCTCAGCCCAAAATCTCTTAAGCTGATAAGCAACTTCAGAAAAGTCTCAGGATACAAAAATTAATGCAAAAATCACAAGCATTCTTATACACCAGTAACAGACAAACAGAGAGCCAAATCAGGAATGAACTTCATTCACAATTGCTTCAAGGAGAATAAAATACCTAGGAATCCAACTTCCAAGGATGTAAAGGACCTCTTCAAGGAGAACTACAACCACTGCTCAGTGAAATAAAAGAGGACACAAACAAATGGAGAACATACCATGCTCATGGATAGGAAGAATCAATATCGTGAAAATGGCCATACTACCCAAAGTTATTTATATCCAATGCCATCCCCATCAAGCTACTCACAATGAGTTTCTTCTACAGAATTGGAAAAACTGCTTTAAAGTTCATATGGAACCAAAAAGAGCCCGCATCCCAAGACAACCTAAGTCAAAAGAACAAAGCTGGAGGCATCACGCTACCTGACTTCAAACTATACTACAAGCTACAGTAATCCAAAACAGCATGGTACTGGTACCAAAACAGAGATATAGACCAAATGGAACAGAACAGAGTCCCTGTAGAAATAATACCACACATCTACAGCCATCTGATCTTGACAAACCTGAGAGAAGGCAAGAAATGGGGAAATGTGATTCCCTATTTAATAAATGGTGCTGGGAAAATTGCCAGCCATAAGTAGGAAGCTGAAACTGGATCCTTTCCTTTACTCCTTATACGAAAATTAATTCAAGATGGATTAGAGACTTAAATGTTAGGACCTAATTACAAAAATCCCAGAGGAAACGGTAGGTAGTACCATTCAGGACATAGGCATGGGCAAAGACTTCATGTCTAAAAACAATGCTAATGACAGCAAAAGCCAAAATTGACAAATGGGATCTCATTAAACTAAAGAGCTTCTGCACAACAAAAGAAACTACCATCAGAGTGGAACAGGCAACCTACAGAATGGGAGAAAATTTTGCAATCTACTCATCTGACAAAGGGCTAATATCCAGAACCTACAAAGAACCTGCTGCCAAAACAAATTTACAAGAAAAACAACAAACCCCATCAAAAGTAGCAAGATATGAACAGACATTTCTCAAAAGAAGACATTCATACAGCCACCAGACACATGAAAAAAATGCTCATCATCACTGGCCATCAGAGAAATGCAAATCAAAACTACAATGAGATACCATCTCACACCAGTTAGAATGATGCATCATTAAAAAGTCAGTAAACAACAGGTGCTGGAGAGGATATGGAGAAACAGGAACACTTTTACACTGTTGGTGGATTAAACTAGTTCAACCATTGTAGAAAACAGTGGTATGGCGATTCCTCAAGGATCTAGAACAAGATGTACCATATGACCCAGCTATCCCATTACTGGGTATATATACCCAAAGGATTATGCAAATCATGCTGCTCTAAAGACACATAGCTACACACGTATGTTTATTGCAGCACTATTCACAATAGCAAAGACTTGAATCAACCCAAATGTCCATCAGTGACAGATTGGATTAAGAAAATGTGGCAATACATACACCATGGAATACTATGCAGCCATAAAAAAGGATGAGTTTGTGTCCTTTGTAGGCCATGGATGCAGCTGGAAACCATCATTCCAGCAAACTATCACAAGAACAGAAAAACCAAACAATCGCATGTTCACTCATAGGTGGAACTGAACAACAATGAGATCACTTGACTCAGGAAGGAACATCACACCTGGGGCCTATCATGGGGAGGTGGGGGAGGGGGAGGATTGCATTGGGAGCGGCACCCAAGGATGTAAATGACGAGTTGATGGGCGCACAGCAACATGGCACAAGTATATATGAAACAAACCTGTATCGTTATGCACTTGTAATTTCATAACCAAAGAATGATAATAATAATTAAAAATAAATAAATAAATAAAAATAAATAAATAAATAAATAAAAGAATGTTCTTGTGGAATTTGCAGAGGGATATTTGGAAGCCCATAGAGCCCTACGGTGAAAAAGAGAATATGGTCAGATGAAAACTTTAAAGAAGATTTCCGTGCAACTGCTATGTTTTGTGTGACTTCCACTCACTGAGTTACAGCTGTATGTCGTGGAGCTGTTTGCTAGGCTTATTTCTGTGGAATCTGAGAACTGACATTTGGGATCCCTTTGAAGACTATAGGGCCAAAGGAAATATCCTCCGATCAAAGTGAGAAAGAAGCTTTCTGAGAAACTACTTTGTGATCTGTGAATTCATCTCACATAGTTACAGCTTTCCCCTGCAGAAGCTGTTCACTAAGACTCTTCTTGTGGAATTTTCAAAGGCATATATGGAAGCCCATAGAGGCCTATGGTGAAAAGGAAAATATCCTCAGATGAAAACTGGAAAGAAGCTTTCTGTGAAGCTGCTTTGTGATGTGTGTCTTCCACTCACTGAGTTACAGCTGTATGTCGTGCAGCTCTTTGCTAGCCTTATTTCTGTGGAATCAGAGAACTGATATTTCAGATCCCTTTGAAGACTATAGGGCCAAAGGAAATATCCTCCGATCAAAATGAGAAAGAAGCTTTCTGAGAAACTTCTTTGTGACCTGTGAATTCATCTCACAGAGTTTCAGCTTTCCCCTCAACAAGCCTTTCGCTAAGACTGTTCTTGTGGAATTGGCAAAGTGATATTTGGAAGCCCATGGAGGGCTATGGTGAAAAGGGAAATATACTCAGATAAAAACGAAAAAGAAAATATCCTCAGATGAAAACTGGAAAGAAGTTTTCTGAGCAACTGCTTTGTGATGTATGACTTCCACTCAATGAGTTACGGCTCTAATTCGTGGAGCTGTTTGCTACCCTTATTTCTGTGGAATCTGTGAACTGATATTTGGATCGCTTTGAAGACTATAGGGCCAAAGGAAATATACTCTGATCAAAATGAGAAAGAAGCTTTCTGAGAAACTTCTTTGTGTTCTGTGAATTCATCTCACAGAGTTACAGCTTTCCCCTCAAGAAGCCTTTCGCTAAGACTGTTCTTGTGGAATTGGCAAAGTGATATTTGGAAGCCCATGGAGGGCTATGGAGAAAAGGGAAATATCCTCAGATAAAAACTGGAAGGAAGCTTTCTGAGAAACTGCTCTGTGTTCTGTGAATTCATCTCACAGAGTTACAGCTTTCCCCTCCAGAAGCCGTTCGCTAAGACTGTTCTTATGTAATTTGCAGAGGGATATTTAGAAGCCCATAGAGGCCTACGGTGAAAAAGATGATATCGTCAGATGAAAACTTTAAAGAAGCTTTCTGAGCAACTGCTTTGTGATGTGTGACTTCCACTCACTGAGTTACAGCTGTATGTCGTGGAGCTGTTTGCTAGCCTTATTTCTGTGGAATCTGAGAACTGATATTTCGGATCCCTTTGAAGATTATAGGGCCAAAGGAAATATCCTCCGATCAAAATGAGAAAGAAGCTTTCTGAGAAACTTCTTTGTGATCTGTGAATTCATCTCACAGAGTTACAGCTTTCCCCTCACGAAGCCTTTGGCTAAGACTGTTCTCGTGGAATTGGCAATGTGATATTTGGAAGCCCAATGGAGGGCTACGGTGAAAAGGGAAATATTCTCGGATAAAAAGTGGAAAGAAGGTTTCTGAGAAACTGCTCTGTGTTCTGTGAATTCATGTCACAGGGTTACAGCTTCATCCTCCAGAAGCCGTTTTTTAAGACTGTTCTTGTGGAATTTGAAAAGGGATATTTGGACCCAAAGAGGCCTATGGTGAAAAGAAAATATCCTCAGATGAAAACAGGAAAGAAGCTTTCTGAGAAGCTGCTTTGTGATGTGTGACTTTCACTCCCTGAGTTAGAGCTGTGTTTCGTGGAGCTGTTTCCTAGCCTTATTTCTGTGGAATCTGATAACTGATATTTCAGATCTCATTGAAGACTATAGGGCCAAAGGAAATATCCTCCGATCAAAATGAGAAAGCAGCCTTCTGAGAAACTTCTTTGTGATCTGAGAATTCATCTCACAGAATTGCAGCTTTCCCCTCAAGAAGCCTTTCGCTAAGACTGTTCTTGTGGAATTGGCAATGTGATATCTGGAATCCCATGGAGGGCTATGGTGAAAAGGGAAATATCCTCAGTTAAAAACTGGAAAGAAGCTTTCTGAGAAACAGCTCTGTATTTGTGAATTCATCTCACAGAGTTACAGCTTTCCCCTCCAGAAGCCGTTTGCTAAGACGGTTCTTCTGGAGTTTGCAAAGAGATATTTTAAAGCCCATAGAGGCTTATTGTGAAAAAGAAAATATCCTCAGATGAAAACTGGAAAGAAGTTTTCTGAGAAGCTGCTTTGTGATTTGTGACCTTCACTCACTGAGTTATAGCTGTATATCGTGGAGCTGTTTGCTAGTTTTATTTCTGTGGAATCTGAGAACTGATATTTCGGATCCCTTTGAAGTCTATAGGGCCAAAGGAATTATCCTCCGATGAAAATTAGAAAGAAGCTTTCTGAGAAACTTCTTTGTGATCTGTGAATTCATCTCACAGAGTTACAGCTTTCCCCACAAGAAGTCTTTCGCTAAGAATGTTCGCTTGGAATTGGCAAAGTGATATTTGGAAGCCCATGGAGGACTAGGCTGAAAAGGGAAATATTCTCAGATAAAAACTGGAAAGAAGCTTTCTGAGAAACTGCTCTGTGTTCTGTGAATTCACCTCACAGAGTTACAGCTTTCCCCTCCAGAAGCCGTTCGCTAAGACTGTTCTTCTGGATATTCAAAGGCATATTTATGGGAAGCCCATAGAGGCCTATGGTGAAAAAAATATCCTCAAGACGAAACTGAAAAAAGCTTTCTGAAGCTGCTGTGATGTGCCTTCCACTCAATGTGTTACAGCTGTATTTCGTGAGCTGTTTACTATGCTATTTCTATGGAATCTGACAACTGATATTTCAGTCCCTTTGAGACTATAGGGCCAAAGTAAATATCCTCCGATCAAAATGAGAAAAGAAGCTTTCTGAAAAACTTCATTTTGTAATCTGTGAATTCTTCTCACAGAGTTACAGCTTTCCACTGCAAGCCGTTAAGACTGTTCTTGTGGAATTGGCAAAGTATTTAAGAGCACATGGGGGGAGCTATGTTGAAAAAGGAAACATACTCAGATAAAAAACTGAAAGAATCTCTGAGAAACTACTCTGTGTTCTGTGAATTCATCTCACAGAGTTACAACTTCCCTCAGAAGCCGTTAAGCTAAGACAGTTCTTGTGGAATTGGCAGGCAACTGATATTTAGGAAGCCCTTAGAGGGCCAATGGTGAAAAATATCCTCTACTAAAACTGGAAGAAGCTTTCTGAGAGAGAAGTTCTCTGTGTTCTGTGATTTCTCACACAGTTACAGCTTTCCTCTCAGGAATCGTTAAGCTCTGACTGTTGTTGTGGAATTTACGGAAATGGATGTTTGGAAGCAATAGAAGTCTATGGTGAAAAGAGAATATCGTCAGATGAAAACTTTTGAGGAAGCTATCTGAGCAACTGCGTTTGTCGTAGTGTGACTTCCACTCACTGAGTTAGCTACATGCCCGTTGAGCTGTTTGCTAGCCTTACTTCTGTGTAATCTGTGAACTGATATTTCACAGTCCCTTTGAAGACTATAGGGCCAAAGGAGTAGCTATCCCTCCGATCAAAATGAGATAGAAGCTTTCACGAGAAACTTCTTTGTGATCTGTGAATTCATCTCACAGAGTTACAGCTTTCCCCTCAAGAAGCCTTTTCGCTAAGACTGTTCTTGTGGGTGCTTAAGTACTTGGAAGCCCTTGAGGGCTATGGAGTAAAGGGAAATATCCTCAGATAAAAACTAGAAAGAAGCTTTCTGAGAAACTGCTCCGTGATCTGTGAATTCATCTCACAGAGTTACAGCTTTCCCCTCCATTAGCCGTTCGCTAAGACTGTTCTTTAGGAATTTGCAGATGGAGATTTCGAAGCTCTTAGAGGTCAAAGTGAAAAAGAAAATTACCTCAGAGGAAAACTAGAAAGAAGCTCTCAGAGAAACTGCTCTGTGTTCTGTGAATTCATCTTAGAGAGTTACAGCTTTCCTCTGTAGAAGCCGTTCGCTAAGGCTCTTTTTGTGGAATTTGCAAAGGGATATTTGGAAGCCCATGGAGGCCTACCGTGAAAAACAAAATATCCACAGAAGAAAACTGGAAAGAAGCTTTCTGAGCAACTGCTTTGTGATGTGTGACTTCCACTCACTGAGTTACAGCTGGATTTCATCGAGCTGTTTGCGAGCCTTATTTCTGTGGAAACTGAGAACAGATATTTCGGATCCCTTTGAAGACTATAGGGCCAAAGGAAGTATCCTCCGATCAAAATGAGAAAGAAACTTTCTGAGAAACTTCTTTGTGATCTGTGAATTCATCTCACAGAGTTACAGCTTTCCCCTCAAGTAGCCTTTCACTAAGACTGTTCTTGTGGAATTGGCAAAGTGATATTTGGAAGCCCATGGAGGGCTATGGTGAAACGGGAAATATCCTCAGATAAAAACTTGAAAGAAGCTTTCTGACAAACTACTCTGTGTTCTGTCAATTCATGTCACAGAGGTACAGCATTCTCCTACAGAAGCCGATCGCTAAGACTCTTCTTGTGGAATTTGCAAAGGGATATTTGGAAGCCCATAGAGGCCTATGGTGAAAAAGAAAATATCCTCAGATGAAAACTGGAAAGAAGCTTTCTGAGCAACTGCTCTGTGATGTGTGCATTCCACTCACTTAGTTACAGCTGTATGTCGTGGAGCTGTTTGATAGCCTTATTTCTGTGGAATCTGTGAACTGATATTTCGGATCCCTTTGAAGACTATAGGGCCAAAGGAAATATCCTCTGATCAAAATGGAAAGAAGCTTTCTGAGAAACTTCTTTGTGATCTGTGAATTCATCTCACAGAGTTACAGCTTGCCCCTCAAGTAGCCTTTGCTTACACTTTTCTTGTGGATTTGGCAAAGCGATATTGGGAAGCCCATGGTGGGCTATGGTATAAAGGGAAATATCCTCAGATAAAAACTGGAAAGAAGCTTTCCGAGAAACTGCTCTGTTTTCTGTGAATTCATCTCACAGAGTTACAGCTTTCCTCTACAGAAGCCATTCGCTAAGACTGTTCTTGTGGAATTTGCAAAGGGATATTTGGAAGCCCTTAGAGGCCTATGTTGAAAAAGAAAATAAACACAGATGAAAACTGGAAAAAACTTTCTGAGCAACTGCTCTGTTATGTGAGACTTCCACTCAATGAGTTACAGCTGTATATCGTGGAGCTGTTTGCTAGCCTTATTTCTGTGAAATCTGAGAACTGATATTTCTATTCCCTTTGAAGACTATAGGGCGAAAGGAAAAATCCTCCGATCAAAATGAGAAAGAAGCTTTCTGAGAAACTTCTTTGTGATCTGTGAATTCATCTCACAGAGTTACAGCTTTCCCCTCAGGAAGGCTTTCGTTAAGACTATTCTTGTGGAATTGGCAAAATGAGATTTGGAAGCCCATGGAGGACTTTGAAAAAGGGAAATATCCTCAGATTATAACTGGAGAGACGCTTTCTGAGAAACTACCCTGTTTTCTGTGAATTTATCTAACAGAGTTACTGCTTTCCCGTACTGAAGCCGTTCGCTAAGACTGTTCTTGTGGAATTTGCAGAGGGATATTTGGAAGCCCATAGGGGCCTATGGTGAAAAAGAAAATATCCTCAGAGGAAAACTGGAAAGAAGCTTTCTGAGAAACTGCTCTGTGTTCTGTGAATTAACCTCAGACAGTTACAGATTCCGCTTTATAAGCCGTTCGCTAAGACTGTTCTTGTGGAATTTGCAAAGGATTATTTGGAAGCCCTTGGAGGCCTACCGTGAAAAACATAATATGCACAGAGGGAAACTGGAAAGAAGCTTTCCGAGCAACTGCTTTGTGATGTGTGACTTCCACTCACTGAGTTACAGCTGGATTTCTTGGAGCTGTTTGCTAGCCTTACTTCTGTGGAATCTGAGAACTGATATTACAGATCCCTTTGAAGACTATAGGGCCAAAGGAAATAACCTCCGTTCAAAATGAGAAAGAATCTTTCTGAGAAACTTCTTTGTGATCCTTGAATTCAACTCACATAGTTACAGTTTTCCCCTCAAGAAGCTTTTCGCTAAGACTGTTCTTGGGGAATTGGCAAAGTGATATTTGGAGCCCATAGAGGGCTACGGTGAAAAGAGAAATATACTCAGATAAAAACTGGAAAGAAGCTTTCTGAGAAACTGCTCTGTGTTCTGTGAATTCATCTTAGAGTTACAGATTCCGCTTTAGAAGCTGATCGCTAAGACTGTTCTTGTGGGATTTGCAAAGGATATTTGGAGGCCCATAGAGGTCTAAGGTGAAAAAGAGAATATCAACAGATGAAAACTTTAAGGAAGCTTTCTGAGCAACTGCTTTGTGATGTGTGACTTCCACTCACAGAGTTACAGCTGTATGTAATGGAGCTGTATGCTAGCCTTATTTCTGTGGAATCTGAGAACTGATATTTCGGATCCCTTTGAAGACTATAGGGCCAAAGAAAATATCCTCCGACCAAAATTAGAAAGAAGCTTTCTGTGAAACTTCTTTGTGATCTGTGAATTCATCTCACAAAGTTACAGCTTCCCCCTCAACAAGCCTTTCGCTAAGACTGTTCTTGTGGAATTGGCGAAGTGCTATTTGGAAGCCCATGGAGGGCTATTGTGAAAAGGGAAATATCATCAGATAAAAACTTGAAAGAAGCATTCTGAGAAGCTGCTCTGTGTTCTGTGAATTCATCTCACAGAGTTACAGCATTCTCCTCCAGAAGCCTTTCGCTCAGAGTGTTCTTGTGGAATTTGCAAAGGGATATTTGGAAGTCCATAGAGGCTTATGGTGAAAAAGAAAATATCCTCAGAAGAAAACTGGAAACAAGCTTTCTGAGCAACTGCATTGTGATGTGTGACTTCCACTCTCTGAGTTACAGCTGCATGTCGGGGAGCTATTTGCTAGTCTTATTTCTGTGTAATGTGTGAACTGATATTTCGCATACCTTTGAAGACTATAGGGCCAAAGGAAATATCCTCCGATAAAAAAGAGAAAGAAGCTTTCTGAGAAACTTCTTTGTGATCTCTGAATTCATCTCACAGAGTTACAGCTTTCCCCTCCATAAGCCGTTTGCTAAGACTGTTCTTTTGGAATTTGCAGAAGGATATTTGGAAGCCCATAGAGGTCAATGTGAAAAAGAAAATATCCTCAGAGGAAAACGGGAAAGAACCTTTCTGAGCAACTGCTTTGTCATGCGTGACTTCCAATCAATGAGTTACAGCTGTATTTCTTGTAGCTGTTTGCTAGCCTTATTTCTGTGGAATCTGAGAACAGATATTTCGGATCCCTTTGAAGAATGTAGGGCCAAAGAAAATATCCTCCGATGAAAATGAGAAACAAGCTTTCAGAGAAACTTCTTTGTGATCTGTGAATTCATCTCAAATAGTTACAGCTTTCCCCTCAAGATGCCTTTCGCTAAAACTGTTCTTGTGGAATTGCAAAAGTGATATTTGGAAGCCCATAGAGGGCTATGGTGAAAAGGGAAATATCCTCAGATAAAAACTGGAAAGAAGATTTCTGAGATACTGCTCTGTGTTTTGTGAATTCATCTCAGAGAGTTAGAGCTTTCCCCTCCAGAAGCCGTTCGCTAAGACTGTTCTTGTGGAAATTGCAATGGGATATTTGGAAGCCCAACGAGGCCTATGGTGAAAAAGAAAATATAAACAGATGACAACTGGAAAGAAGCTTTCTGAGTAGCTGCTTCTTGATGTGTGACTTCCACTCACTGAGTGACAGCTGTATGTCGTGTAGCTGTTTGCTAGCCTTATTTCTGTGGAAACAGAGACCTGATTTTTCGGATCCCTTTGAAGACTATAGGGCCAAATAATATATCCTCCAATCAAAAGGAGAAAGAAGCTTTCTGAGAAACTTCTTTGTGATCTGTGAATTCATCTCACAGAGTTACAGCTTTCCCCTTAAGAAGCCTTTCGATAAGACTGTTCTTGTGGAATTGGCAAAGTCATATTTGGAAGCCCATGGAGGGCTATGGTGAAAAGGGAAACATCCTCAGATAAAAAATGGAAAGAAGCTTTCTGAGAAACTGCTTTGTGTTCTGTGAATTCATCTCACAGATTTACAGCTTTCCCCTCCATAAGCCGTTCGCTAAGACTGTTCTTATGTAATTTGCAGAGGGATATTTGGAAGCCCTTAGAGGCCTATGGTGAAAAAGAAAATATCCTCAGAGTAAAACTGGAAAGAAGTTTTCTGAGCAACTGTTTTGTCATGTGGGACTTCCACTCAATGATTTACAGCTGTATTTCCTGGAGCTGTTTGTTAGCCCAATTTCTGTGGAATCTGAGACCTGATATTTCGGATCCCTTTGAAGATTATTGGGCCAAAGGAAATATCCTCCGATCAAAATGAGAAAGAAGCTTTCTGAGAAACCTCTTTCTGATCTGTGAATTCATCTCACAGAGTTACAGCTTTCTCCTCAACAAGCCTTTCGCTAAGACTGTTCTTGTGGAATTTTCAAAGTGATATTTGGAAGCCCATGGAGGGCAATGTTGAAAAGGTAATATTCTCAGATAAAAATTGGAAAGAAGCTTTCTGAGAAACTGCTCTGAGTTCTGGAAATTCATCTTACAGAGTTACAGCTTTTCGCTTTAGAAGCCGTTCGCTAAGACAGTTCTTGTGGAATTTGCAAAGGACATTTGGAAGCCCATGGAGGCCTATGGTGAAAAACAAAATATCCACAGAGGAAAACTGGAAAGAAGATTTCTGAGCAACTGCTTTGTGATGTGTGACTTCCACTCACTGAGTTACAACTGTATGTCGTGGAGCTGTTTGCTAGCGATATTTCTGTGGAATCTAAGAACTGATATTTCGGATCCCTTTGAAGACTATAGAGCCAAAGCAAATATCCTCCTATAAAAATGAGAAAGAAGCTGTCTGAGAAACTTCTATGTGATCTGTGAATTCATCTCACAGAGTTACAGCTTTCCCCTCAAGCCTTTAAGCCAAGACTGTTCTTGTGGAATTAGCAGGAGTGATATTTGGAAGCCATAGAGGGCTGGCTATGGTGAAAGGGAAATATCCTCAGATAAAAACTGGAAAAGCTTTCTGAGAAACTGCTCTGTGTTCTGTGAATTCAACTCACAGGATTACAGCTCCCCTCGAAGCCTTTCGCTAAGACTGTTCTTGTGGAAATTGCAAAGGGATATTTGGAAGCCCAAAGAGGCCTATGGTGAAAAATAAAATAAAAACAGAGGTTAACTGGAAAGAAGATTTCTCAGCAGGTGCTTCTTGATGTGTGACTTCCAATCACTGAGTTACAGCTGTGTGTCGTGGAGCTGTTTGCTAGCCTTATTTCTGTGGAATTTGTGAACTGATATTTCAGTTCCTTTGAGAGCTATAGGGCCAAAGGGAAATATCCTCCGATGAAAATGAGAAAGAAGCTTTCTGAGAAACTTCTTTGTGATCTGTGATTTCATCTCACAGAGTTACATCTTTCCCCTCAAGAAGCCTTTCGCTAAGACTATTATTGTGGAATTGGCAAAGTGATATTTGGAAGCCCATGGTGGGCTCTTGTGAACAGGGAAATATCTTCAGATAAAACCTGGAAAGAAGCTTTCTGGGAAACTGCTCTGTGATCTGTAGGGGTTTGAAGCGTTCGCTAAGACTGTTCTTGTGGAATTTGCAGAGATATTTGGAAGCCCATAGAGGCCTAAGGTGAAAAAGAAAATATTCTCAGAGGAAAACTGGAAAGAAGCTTTCTGAACAACTACTCTGTTTTGTGTGCATTCCACTTACTGAGCTACAGCTGTATGTAGTGGATCTGTTTGCTAGCCTTATTTCTGTGGAATCTGTGAACTGATATTTAGTTCCTTTGAAGACTATAGGGACAACGGAAATATCCTCCGATCAAAGTAAGAGAAAAGCTTTCTGAGAAACTTGTTTGTGATCTGTGAATTCATCTCACAGAGTTACAGCTTTCCCCTCAAGAAGCCTTTCGCTAAGACTGTTATTGTGGAATTGCCAATGCGATATTTGGAAGCCCATGGTGGGCTCTGGCGAACAGGAAAATATCTTCAGATAAAACCTGGAAAGAAGCTTTCTGAGAAACTGCTCTGTGATCTGTGAATTCATCTCAGAGAGTTACATCTTTCCCCTCATAAGCCGTTCGCTAAGACTGTTCTTTGAAATTTGCATCTACGGATATTAAGAGCCATAGAGGCCAAAGTGAAAAAGAAAATATCCTCAGAGAAAACTGGAAAGAAGATTTCGGAGCAACTGCTTTGTGATGTGAGACTTCCACTCACTGAGTTACAACTGTATGTCGTGGAGCTGTTTCCAAGCCTTATTTCTGTGGAATCTGTGAACTGATATTTCGGATCCCTTTGAAGACTATAGGTCCCAAAGGGAAATATCCTACGATCAAAATGAGAAGAAGCTTTTGAAACTTCTTTGTGATCACAATAATTCATCTCCCACAGGTACGGCACCCCTCAAGAAGCCTTTCGCTAAGACTGTTCTTCTGGAATTGGCAAAGTGATATTTGGAAGCCCATTGAGAGCTATGGTGAAAAGGCAAATATCCTCAGATAAAAACTGGAAGGAAGGTGTCTGAGAAACTGCTCTGTGTTCTGTGAATTCATCTTACACAGTTACAGGTTTCAGCTTTAGAAGCAGTTCGCTAAGACTGTTCTTGTGGAATTTGCAAAGGGATATTTGGAAACCCATGGAGGCCTATGGTGAAAAACAAAATATAAACCGAGGAAAAATTGAAAGAAGCTTTCTGAGCAACTGCTTTGTGATGTGTGCATTGCACTCACTGAGTTACAGCTGTATTTCTTGGACCTGTTTGCTAGCCTTCTTTCTGTGGAATCTGACAACTGATATTTCGGATCCCTTTGAGTACTATAGGGCCAAATGAAATATCCTCCGATCAAAATGAGAAAGAAGCTTTCTGAGAAACAAATTTGTGATCTGTGAATTCATCTAACAGAGTTACAGCTTTCCCCTCAAGAAGCCTTTCATTAAGACAATTCTTGTGGAATTGGCAAAGTGATATTTGGAAGCCCATGGAGGGCTCTGGTGAAAAAGGAAATATCTTCAGATAAAAACCTGAAAGAAACTTTCTGAGAAACTACTCTGTGTTCTGTGAATTCATCTAACAGATTTACAGCTTTCCCCTCAAGAAGCCATTCGCTAAACTGTCCTTCTGGAATTGGCAAAGTGATATTTTGAAGCCCATAGAGGGCTAGGGTCAAAAGGGAAATATCCTCAAATAAAAAAGGAAAGAAGTTTTCTAAAAAACTGCTCTGTGTTCTGTGAAAGCATCTCACAGTGTTGCAGCTTTCCCCTCCAGAAGCCGTTCGCTGAGACTGTTCTTGTGGAATTTGTGGAAGGATATTTGGAAGCCCATAGAGGCCTATGGTGAAAAAGAAAATATCCTCAGATGAAAACTGGAAAGAAGCTTTCTGAGCAACTACTTTGTGATGTGTGACTTCCACTCACTGAGTTACAGTTGGATTTCGTGGGGCTGTTTGTTAGCCTTATTTCTGTGGAATCTGAGAACTGATATTTCGGATCCCTTTGAAGACTATAGGGCCAAATGAAATATCCTCCTATCAAAATGAGAAAGAAGATTTCTGAGAAACTTCTTCACGATCTGTGAATTCATCTCACAGAGTTACAGCTTTCCCCTCAAGAAGCCTTTCGCTAAGACTGTTCTTGTAGAATTGGCAAAGTGATATTTGGAAGCCCATGGAGGGCTGTGGTGAAAAGGGAAATATCCTCAGATAAAAACGCTAAAGAACCTTTCTGAGAAACTGCTCTGTGTTCTGTGAATTCATCTCACAGAGTTACAGCTTCCCCCTCCAGAAGCCGATCGCTAAGACTATTCTTGTGAAATTTGCAAAGGGATATTTGGAAGCCCATAGAGGCCTACGGTGAAAAAGAAAATATCCTCAGAAGAAAAGTGGAAAGAAGCTTTCTGAGAAGATGCTTTGTGATGTGAGACTTCCACTCACTGAGTTACATCTGTATGTCATGGAGCTGTTTGCTAGCCTTATTTCTGTGCAATCTGAGAATTGATATTTCGGTTCCCGTTGAAGACTGTAGGGCCAAAGGAAATATCCTCTGATCAAAATGAGAAAGAAGCTTTCTGAGAAACTTCTTTGTGATCTGTGAATTCATCTCACAGAGTTACGGCTTACCCCTCAAGAAGCCTTTCGCTATGACTATTCTTGTGGAATTGGCAAAGAGATATTTGGAAGCCCATGGTGGGCTATGGTAAAAAGGGAAATATCCTCAGATAATAACTGTAAAGAAGCTTTCTGAGAAACTGCTCTGTGTTCTGTGTATTCATTTCACAGAGTTACAGCTTTCCCCTCCAGAAGCCGTTCGCTAAGACTGTTCTTGTGGAATTTGCAAAGGGATATTTGGAAGACCAAATAGGTATATGGTGAAAAAGAAAATATCCTCAGATGAAAACTGGAAAGAAGCTTTCTGAGAAGCTGCTTTGTGGTGTGTGACTTCTACTCACTGAGTTACAGCTGTATATCTTGGAGCTGTTTCCTAGCCTTATTTCTGTGGAATCTGAGAACTCTTTTTTCGGTTACCTTTGAAAACGATGGGGCCAAATGAAATATCCTCCGATCAAAATGAGAAAGAAGCTTTCTGAGAAACTTCTTTGTGGTCTGTGGATTCATCTCAGAGTTACAGCTTTCCCCTCAAGACGCCATTCACTAAGACTGTTCTTGTGGAATTGGCAAAGTGATATTTGGAAGCCCATGGAGGGCTATGGTGAAATGGGCAGGATGCTCAGATAAAAACTGGAAAGAAGCTTTCTGAGAATCTGCTCTGTTTTCTGTGAATTCATCTTACAGAGTTACAGCTTTCCGCTTTAGAAGCCGTTCGCTAAGACTGTACTTCTGGAATTTGCAAAGGGATATTTCGAAGCCCATGGAGGCCTACGGTGAAAAACAAAATGTAAACAGAGGAAAACTGGAAAGAAGCTTTCTGAGAAACTGCCCTGTGATCTGTGAATTCATCTCACAGAGTTACAGCTTTCCCCTCAAGAAGCCTTTCGCTGAGACATCTTGTGGAATTGACAAAGTGATATTTGGAAGCCTATGGAGGGCTATGGAGAAAAGGGAAATATCCTCAGATAAAAACTGGAATGAAGCTTTCTGAGAAGCTGCTCTGTGTTCTGTGAATGCATCTCACAGAGTTATAGCTTTTTTTTTCAGAAGTCATTTGCTAAGACCGTTCTTATGCAATTAGCAAAGGGATATTTGGAAGCCCTTAGAGGCCTATGGTGAAAAAGAAAATATCCTCAGAGGAAAACTGGAAACAAGTTTTCTGAGCAACTGTTTTGTGAGGTGTGACTTCCATTCAATGAGTTATGGCTGTATTTAGTGGAGCGGTTTGCTACCTATATTTTTGTGTAATCTGAGAACTGATAATTCTGATCACTTTGAAGACTATAGGGCCAAAGAAAATATACTCTGATGAAAATGAATAAGAAACTTTCTGAGAAACTTCTTTAGCGATCTGTGAGGTCATCTCACAGGTTGCAGCTTTCCCCTCAAGAGCCTTTCACTAAAAGACGGTACTTGTGGGATTGGCAAGTGATATCCTGGAAGCCCATAGAGTAGGTTATGAGTGAAAAAGGAAATATCCTCTGATGAAATCTGGAAAGAAGCTTTCTGAGAAACTGCTTAGTGTTCAGTTAATTCATCTCACAGAGTTACATCTGTATTTCGTGGATCTCTTTGCTAGCCTTATTTCTGTGGAATCTGAGAACAGATATTTCGGATCCCTTTGAAGCTATAGGATCCAAAGGAAATATCCTCCGATAACAGAGAAGAAGCACCTGAAAACTTCTTTGTGTTCTTGAGAATCATCTCACAGAGTTACAGCTTTTCCTCAAGAGCCTTTCGCTCAGACAGTTCTTGTGGAATTATAAAAGTGATATTTAGGCCATAGAGGGCAATCGTGTAGGGAAATATCCTCAGATGAAATCTGGAAAGAAGCTTTCTGAGAAACTGCTCTGTGATGTGTGACTTCCACTCACAGAGTTACATCTGTATTTCGTGGATCTCTTTGCTAGCCTTATTTCTGTGGAATCTGAGAACAGATATTTCGGATCCCTTTGAGACTATAGGCGAGAAAGGAAATATCCTCAGATAACAAAGAGAAAAGAAGCTTTCTGAGAAACTTCTTTGTGTTCTGTGAAATCATCACTTTTGAGTTACAGCTTTCCCCTCAAAAGAGCTTTCGCTAAAGACAGTTTCGTGGAATTGTAGAAATTGATGTTTAGAAGCCCATAGGGGCCTCTGATTGAAAAAGGAAATATCCTGCGAAATCTGTAAAGCTTTCTGAGAAACTGCTTAGTTTTCTGTTAATTCATCTCACAGAGTTACATCTGTATTTCGTGGATCTCTTTTCTAGGATTCCGTGGAATCTGAGAACAGATATTTCGGGTCCCTTTGAAGACCATAGGGCCAAAGGAAATATCCTCCGATAACAAAGGGAAAAAAGCTTTCTAAGAAACTTCCTTGTGTTCTGTAAAATCATGTCACAGAGTTACAGCTTTCCCCTAAAGAAGCCTTTCCTTTAAGACAGTTCTTGTGGGTGTAAAGAGAGTGATATTTGGAAAGCCCATAGGGGCTATGGTGAAAAGAAGTATCCTCAGATGAAATCTGGAAAGAAGCTTTCTGAGAAACTGCTTAGTGTTCTGTTAATTCATCTCACAGAGTTACATCTGTATTTCTTGGATCTCTTTGCTAGCCTTATTTCTGTGGAATCTGAGAACAGATATTTCGGATCCTTTTGCACACTATAGGACCAAGGAAGTATCCTCCGATAAAGAGAAGCTTTCTGAGAAACTTCTTTGTGTTCTGTGAAATCATCTCACAGAGTTACAGCTTTCCCCTCAAAGCCTTTCGCTAATATAGTTCTGGTGGAATTGGCAAAGTGATATTTGAAAGCCGATAGGGCTATGTTGAAAGAAATATCCTCAGATGGAAATCTGGAAGAAGCTTTCTGAGAAATTGCCCAGGTGTACTCTTAATTCATCTCCGCGAATTACATCTGTATTTAAATTGGATCTCTTTGATAGCCTTATTTCGTGGAATCTGAAACAGATGTTTCCGATCCCTTTGGGGACTATAGAGGCCAAAGGAGACTTATCTCCATTATTAACAAAGAGAAAGAATCTTTCTGAGAAATTTCTTTGTGTTCTGTGAAATCATCTCACAGAGTTACAGCTTTCCATTGAAGAAGCCTTTTACGCTAAGAGAGTTTTCTGGAATTGACAAAGTGATATTTGGAAGCCCATAGGGGCTATGGTGAAAAATATCCTCAGATGAAATCTGGAAAAACTTAGAATCCTTAGTGATCTGTTAATTAATCTCTCACAGAGTTACATCACATATTTCGTGGATCTCTTTGCTAGCCTTATTTCTGTGGAGTCTGAGAACAGATATTTGGTCCTTTGAAGACTATAGGGCCAAAGGAAATATCCTCCGATAACAAAGAGACAGAAACTTCCTGAAACTTCTTGTGTTCTGTGAAATCATCTCACAGAGTTACAGCTTCCCCTCAGAAGCCTTCGCTAAAGACAGTTCTTGTGGAATTGGCAAAGTGATATTTGGAAGCCCACATAGGGTCTACGGTGAAAAGGAAATATCCTCAGAGAGGAAATCTGGAAAACTTTCTGAGAAACTGTTTGGTGTTCTGTTAATTCATCTCAGAGAGTTACATCTGTGTTTAATGGATCTCTTTGCTAGCCTTATTTCTGTGGACTCTGAGAACAGATACTTGGATCCCATTAGAGAAAATAGGGCCAAGCAGGAAATATCCTCTGATAACAAAGAGAAAAGAAGCTTCCCTGAGAAACTTCTTTGTGTTCTGTGAAATCATCTCGAGGGTACAGCTTTCCCCTCAAGAAGCCTTTTCGCTAAGACAGTCCTTGTGTAATTGCTTAGGGATATTTGGGAAGCCCATGGGGAGCTGGTGAAAAAGAAGGATATATCCTCAGATGAAATCTGAAAAGTTTTCTGAGATACTGCTTAATGATCTGTTAGTCATCTCAAGAGAGTTACATCTGTGTTTCCCTGGATCTCTTTGCTATTACTTATTTCTGTGGACTCACAAGGGAACAGATATTTGGATCCCATTATTAGAAGACAATAGGGCCCTTGAATATAGATCTGATATATAAAGAGAAAGAAGCTTCCTGAGAAACTTCTTTGTGTTCTGTGAAATCATCTCAAATAGTTACAGCTTTCTCCTCAAAGCCATTAAGCGTAAAAGACAGTTCTTGTGGAGATTGGCAAAGTATTTGGAAACCATTGAGGGCTATGGTGAAAAACAGAAATATCCTCAGATGAAATCTGAAAGAAGCTTTCTGAGAAACTGCTCTGTGATGTGTAGCTTCCACTCCTGGGAGTTACATGTGTATTTCGTGGATCTCTTTGCTAGCTTTATTTCCTGTGGAATCTGAGTGAATATTTCAGATCCTGAAGACTATAGGGCCGAGAAGAATATCCTCGAACAGAAGAGAGAGAAAGAATCTTTCTGAGAAACTTCCTTGTGTTCTGTGAAATCATCTCACAGAGTTACAGCTTTCCCCTCAAGTAGCCTTTCAGCTAAAGACAGTTCTTGTGGAGATTGGCAAAGTGATATTCGGAAGCCCATAGAGGACTCTGGTGAAAAAGATATCCTCAGATGAAATCTGGAAGAGGCTTTCTGAGAATCTGCTTAGTGTTCTGTTAATTCATCTCACAGAGTTAAATTTGCATTTCGTGGATCTGCACAGCCTTCTTTCTGTGGAATCTGAGAGCAGATATTCGGATCCCTTTGAGACTATAGGGCCAAAGGAAACCTCCTCCGATAACAAGAGAAAGAATCTTTCTGAAACTTCTTGGTGTTCTGTAGAAATCATCTCACAGGTTAGCTTTTCCCCTCAAACCTTTCGCTAAGACAGTTCTTGTGGAATTGGCAAAGTAATGTTGGGGGAAGCCATAGGGCTATGGTGAAAAATATCCTCAGATAGAAATCTGGAAAGAAGCTTTTCTGAGATACCTTGTGTTCTGTTAATTCATCTCACAGAGTTACATCTGTATTTCGTGAATCTCTTTGTTAGCCTTATTTCAGTGGAATCTGAGAACAGATATTCTGATCCCTGAAGACTATAGGGCCAATGGAAATATCCTCCGATAACAAAGAGAAAGAACCTTTGGGGCTTTATGTATTCTGTGAAATCCGCGGAGTTACTGCTTTGCACTCCAAAGCCTTTCGCTAAGACGGTTCTTGTGGAGATTGTAAGTGATATTTGGAAGCCATAGAGTGCTATGGTGAAAAGAGAGAAATATCCTCAGATGGAAATCTGGAAGGAAGAAGCTTTCTGAGAAACTGCTCTGTGATGTGTGATTCCACTCACAGAGTTACATCTATATTTCGTGGATCTCTTTGCTAGCCTTATTTCTGTATGGAATCTGAGACAGATATTTCGAATCCCTTTGAAGACACTAGAGTCAAGAGCAGCCATCCTCCGATAAAAAGAAAGAAGCTTTCTGAGAAACTTCCTTGTGTTCTGTGAAATCATCTCACAGAGTTACAGCTCTCCCCTTGAGCCTTCGATTAAAGACAGTTCTTGTGGAATTAACAAAGTGATATTTGGAAGCCCATAGAGGGGGCTGCACGGTGAAAAAGAAATATCCTCAGATGAAATCTGGAAAGAAGGTTTTGAGAGAAAGTGCTTAGTGTTCTGTTAATTCATCTCACAGAGTTACATCTGTATTTCGTGGATCTCTTTACTAGCCTTATTTCTGTGGAATCTGAGAACAGATGTTGGATCCCTTTGAAGACTATATAGTGCTTAGGAAATATCCTCCGATAAAGAGAAGCTTTCTGACTTCTTTGTGTTGTGAAATCATCTCACAGGTTACAGAAACTTTCCCCTCAAGGAAGTCTTTCAAGCTAAGACAGTCCTTTGGATTTGTGAAGTGCTGTTGGAATCCCATAGAGGGCTATGGTGAAAAAGGGAAATATCCTCAGATAAAATCTGGAAAGAGGTTTCGAGAAACTGCTAGTGTTCTGTTAATTCATCTCACAGGAGTTACATCTGTATTTCGTGGATCTCTTTGTTAGCCTTATTTCTGTGGAATCTGAGAACAGATATTCCCGGATCCCTTTGCCAGAAGACTATAGGGCCAAAGGAAATATCCCTCCGATAACAAAGAGAGAAAAGAAGCTTTCCTGAGACACTTCTTTTGGTGTTCTGTGAAATGCAGCCACAGGTTACACAGCTTTCCCCCTCAGGAAGCCTTGCGCTAGGAGAGTTCTTATGAGAGTGGCAAAGTGATATTTGGGAAGCCCATGAGTGGGCTATGGTGAAAAGGACATAACCTCAGATGGGAAATCTGGAAAACTTTCACGAGAGGCTTTGCTTGGCGTTCTGTTAATTCATCTCCACCAAGTTACAGCTGTATTTCGTGGATCTTTTGCTAGCCTTATTTCTGTGGAATCTAGGAACAGATATTTCTGATCCTTTGAACTATAGGGCCAAAGGAAATACCCTCGATAACAAAGAGAATGCTCTGAAACTTTTGTTTTCTGTGAAATCATCTCACACAGAGTTACAAGCGTTTCCATTAAAGAAGCCTTTCACCAAGAAGACGAAGTTCTTGTGGAGATTGGCACAGTGATATTTGGAAGTCCATAGAGGGCTATGTTAAAAGGAAATATCCTCAGATGGGAATCTGGAAGAAGCTTCTGAGAAACTGCTTAGTGTTCACCATTGAATTCATCTCACAGAGTTACACCCACCAGCCCATATCGTGGATCTGTGCTAGCCGCTATTCTGTGGAATCTGAGAACAGATATTTCCAGGTCCCTTTGAAGAGTATAAGGCCAAAGAAATATCCTCCGATAACAAAAGATAGTAGTTTTCTGAGAAGCTTCCTTGTGTTCTGTGAAATCATCTCACAGAGTTACAGCTCCCCTCAGGAAGCCTTGGGCTAAGGTGGTTCTTGTGAAATTGGCGAGGGATGTTGAAAGCCCATGAAGTGGGCTATGGTGAGAAAGGAAATAACCTCCAGATGATTCTGGAAAGAAGTGTTTTGAGAAACTGCTTAGTGTTCTGTTAATTCATCTCACAGAGTTACATCTGTATTTTAGTGGATCTGCTTGGTAGCCTTATTTCTGTGGAATCTGAGAACAGATATTTGGGATCCCTTTGAGACCTTCCTATAGGGCCAAAGTATCCTCCGATAACAAAGAGAAAGAAGCTTTCTGAGAAACTTCTTATGTTCTGTGAAATCATCTCACAGAGTTACAGGTTTTCCCTCAAGAAGCCTTTAAACTTAGACAGTTTTTCTGGAATTGGCAAAGTGATATTTGGAAACCCATAGGGCTATGGTGAAAAGGAAATATCCTCAGATTGAAATCTGTAAAGCTTTCTGAGATACTGCTTGGTAATCCGTTAATTCATCTCACAGAATTACATCTGTGTTTTGTGGATCTCTTTGCTGGCCCCTTATTTCTGTGGAATCTGAGAACAGATGTTTGGCGGGGATCCTTTGAGGACTAAGGGCCATAGGATACAGCCTCGGATAACAAAGAGAGAAAGAGAAGCTTTCTGCTAAACTTCCTTGTCTTCTGTGAAATCATCTCACAGAGTTTCAACTTTCCCCTGAAGAAACCTTTTCGCTAAGATAGTTCTTGTGGAGTTGGCAAAGTGATATTTGAAGCCCATAGAGGGCTATGGTGAAATATCCCTCAGATGGGAAATCAGGAAAGAAGCTTTCTGAGAAACTGCTCTGTGATGTGACTTCACTCAGGAGTTACATCCATATTTCTTGGATCACCAGCTAGCCTTATTTCGTGGAATCTGAGAGCAGATGCCGGACCCTTTGAAGACTATAGGGCCGATATCCTCCGATAACAAAGAGAAAGAAGCGTTCTGAAATAGCAGTGATGCAATGAAATCATGTCCACAGAGTTACAGCTACCTCACTCAAAGAAGCCTTTCACTAAGACACTTCTTGTGGAATTGTAGAAAGTGATATTTGGGAAGCCCATAGAGGGCTATGGTGAAAAAGGAAATAACCTCAGATGGGGAAATCTGGGGGAAGCAGCTTTCTGAGAAACTGCTTAGTGTTCCTGTTAATTCATCTCCACAGAGTTACATCTGTATTTCTGGTTCGCTTTGCTAGCCTTATTTCTGTGGAATCTGAGAACAGATGTTCGGATCCCTTTAGAGACTATAGGACCAAAGGAAATGCCAGCGACAACAAAGGGAGAGAAGCTTTCTGAGAAGCTACTTTCTGTTCTGTGAGAATCATGTCACAGGTTACAGATTTCCATTAAGAAGCCTTTAGGTAAGTTCTTGTGGAATTGTAAAAGTGATATTTGGAAGCCCATAGAGGCTATGATGAAAAAGGATATATCCTGAGATGAAATCTGGAAAGAAGCTCTGTGAGAAACTGCTTAGTGTTCTGTTAATTCATCTCACAGAGTTACACCTATGCATTAACGGATCTCTTTGCTAGCCTTATTTCTGTGGAATATGAGAACAGATATTTGAATCCTTTGAAGACTAGAGGGGGCCAAAGGAAACATCCTCCGATGACAAAGAGAAAGAAGCTTTCTGAGAAACTTCTTTGCGTTCTGTGAAATCATCTCCCACGAGTTACAGCTTTCCCCTCAAGAAGCCTTTCGCTAAGACAGTTGTTGTGGAATTGTAAAGAGATATTTGGAAGCCCATAGGGGCTATGGTGAAAAAATATCCTCAGATGAAATCTGGAAAGAAGCTTTCTGAAAAACTGCTTAGTGTTCTGTTAATTCATCTCACAGGGTTACATCTGTATTTCGTGGATCTCTGTGCTAGCCTTATTTCTGTGAAATCTGAGAGAACAAATATTTGGATCCCTTTGAAGAGTATAATGGCAAAGGAAATATCCTCCGATAATAAAAGAGAAAAGAAGCTTTCTGAAGCTTCTTTGTGTTCTGTGAAATCACCTCACCGAGTTACAGCTTTCCCCTCAAAGAATCCTTTCACTAAGACAGCTCTTGTGGAATTGTAGAAGTGATATTTGGAAGCCTATAGAGGGCTATGGTGAAAGAAAATAACCTCAAGATGAAATCTGGAAAGTTTTCTGAGAAACTGCTTGAGTGTTCTGTTAATTCACCTCACAGGAGTTACATCTGTATTTCGTGAATCTCTTTGCTAGCCTTATTTCTGTGGAATCTGAGAACTGATATTTCGACCCCCCTTTGAGGCTATAGGGCCACAGGAAATACCCTCCGATAACATAGAGAAAGAAGCTTTCTGAGAAACTTCTTTGTGTTCTGTGAAATCATCTCACAGAATTACAGCTTTCCCAGAAGAAACCTTTAGCTAAAGGAGCAGAGTTCTTGTGGAATTGTAAAGTGATATTTGGAACCCTTCAGGACTCTGATGAAAAAGGAAATATGCTTAAAGATGAAATCTGGAAAGAAGCTTTCTGAGAAGTGTTCCGTGATGTGTGACTTCCACTCACAGAGTTACATCTGTATTTCGTGGATCTCTTTGCTAACCTTATTTCTGTGGAATCTGAGAACTTATTATTTGGATCCTTTGAGGCTATAGGACCAAGAAATATCCTCCGATAACAAAGAGAAAGAAGCTTTTCTGAGAAACTTCTTTGTGTTCTATGAAATCATCTCACAGAGTTTCAGCTTTACCTTCAAGAAGACTTTGGCTATGACAGTTCTTGTGAAATTGCCAAAATGATATTTGGAAGCCCCATAGGGCTATGGTGAAAAGGAAATATCCTCAGATGAAATCTGGAAAGAAAGAAACTTTCTGAAACTGCTTAGTGTTTTTAATTCATCTCCTGAGTTTATCTGTATTTAAATTGAATCTCTTTGCTAGCCTTATTTCTGTGGAATCTGAGAACAGATATTTCGGATCCCTTTGAAGACTATAGGGCCAAAGGATGTACCCTCCGATAACAAAGAGAAAGCTTTGGGAGAAACTTCTTTGTGTTCTGTGAAATAATCTCACAAAGTTATAAGCACCCCTCAAAGCCTTTCATGAGACAGTTCTTGTGGAGATTGGCAGAAGTGATATTTGGGAGGCCCATAGAGGGCTATGGTGAAAAGAAATCCTCAGATGAAATCTGGAAAGAAGCTTTCTGAGAAAGTGCTCTGTGATGTGTGACTTCCACTCACAGAGTTCCATCTATATTTCGTGAATCTCTTTGCTAGCCTTATTTCTGTGGAATCTGAGAACAGATGTTTCGGATCCTTTGAAGACTATAGGGCCAAAGGAAGTATCCTCCGATAACAAAGAGAAAGAAGCTTTCCTGAGAAACTTCTTTGTGTTCTGTGAAATCATCTCCACAGGTTACAGCTTTCCCCTCAAGCCTTTCTCTAAAGGCAGTTCTTGTGGAATTGGCAAAGGGATATTTGAAGCCCATAGAGGGCAATGGTGAAAAAGGAAATATCCTCAGATGAAATCTGGAATGAAGCTCTGAGAAACTGCTTAGTGTTCTGTTAATTCATCTCTGAGTTACATCTGTATTTCTTGGATCTCTTTGCTAGCCTTATTTCTGTAGAATCTGAGAACAGATGTGTTGGGATCCCTTTGAAGACTATAGGGCCAAAGAGGAATATCCTCCTATAACAAGAGAAAGAAGCTTTCTGAGAAACTTCGTTGTGTTTGTGAAAACATCTCACAGAGTTACAGGTTTCCCCTCAAGAATCCTTTCGCTAAGACAGTTCTTCTGGAATTGCTTAAGTGATATTTGGAAGCCCAGAGAGGGGCTATGGTGAAAAAGGAAATATCCTCACATGAAATCTGGAAAGAAGTTTCTGAGAAACTGCTTACTGTTCTCTTAATTCATCTGCAAGAGTTACATCGCTATTTCGTGGATCTCTTTGCTAGCCTTATTTCTGTGGAATCTGAGAACAGATATTTCGGATCCCTTTGAGACTATAGGGCCAAAGGAAGTACCCTCCGATAACAAAGAGAAAGAAGCTTTGGAGAAACTTCTTTGTGTTCTAATGAAATCATCTCCTAGAGTTATAGCTTTCCCCTCAAAGAGAAGCCCTACTCGCTAAGACAGTTCTTGTGGAATTGTAGAAATGATATTTGGGAAGCCCATAGAGGGGCTATGTTGAAAAAGGAAATATCCTCAGATGAAATCTGGAAAGAAGCTTTTCTGAGAAAGTGCTCTGTGATGTGTGACTTCCACTCCACAGAGTTCCATCTGTATTTCATGAATCTCTTTGCTAGCCTTATTTCTGTAGAATCTGAGAACAGATATTTGGTTGCTGAAGACTATAGGGCCAAAGGAAATATCCTCTCCGATAACAAAAGAGACAGAAGCTTTCAGAAAAACTTTTTTGTGTTCTGTGAAATCATCTTACAGAGTTACAGCTTTCCCCTCAGGAAGCCTTTCGCTAAGGTTCATGGGAATTGGCAAAGTGATATTTGAAGGCTGTGAGGCTATAGTGAAAAAGGAAATATCCTCAGATGAAATCTGAAGCTTTCTGAGAAACTGCTTAGTGTTCTGTTCATTCATCTCACAGTGTTACATCTGTATTTCTTAGGATCCTCTTTGCTAGCCTTATTTCTGTGGAATCTGAGAACAGATATTTCGGATCCCTTGAAGACTTTAGAGACCCAAAGAAAATATCCTCCGATAACAAAGAAAAAACTTTCTGAGAAACTTCTTTGTGTTCTGTAAGAAATCATCTACAGAGTTACAGCTTTCTCCTCAAAGCCTTTCGCTAAGACAGTTCTTGTGGAGTTGGCAAAGGGATGTTGGAAGCCACATAGAGGTGAAAAAGGGAAATATCCTCACATATGAAATCTAGAAAAGAAGCTTTTTTTGAGAAACTACTCTGGAGTGTGTGACTTCCACTCAGAGAGTTACATGTATTTCGTGTGGATCTCTTTGCTAGCCTTATTTCTGTGGAATCTGAGAACAGATGTTGGATCCCTTTAGAAGACTATAGGGCCAAGGAAGTATCCTCTGATAACAAAGAGAGAAAGAAGCTTTCTGCAGAAACTTCTTTGTGTTCTGTGAAATCATCTCACTACCCGAGGTTACAGGCTTCCTCACAAAGAAGACTTTTAAGCTAAGACAGTTCTTGTGGAATTGTCAAAGGGATATTTGGAAGCCCTTGGGAATTACTCTGATGAAAAATATCCTCAAGATGATGAAATCTGGAAAGAAGCTTTCTGAGAAACTGCTTAGTGTTCTGTTAATTCATCTCACCCGAGAGTTACATCTCTATTTACATTAAGGATCTCTTTTGCTTTAGCCTTGTTCAGTGGATTCACAGGGAGCAGATATTTGAATCCCTTTGAAGACTATAGAGATGGCCAAAGGAAATATGCTCGGATAACAAGAGAAGCTTTCTGAGAAACTTCTTTGTGTTCTGTGAAATCATCTCACAGGTTACAACTTTCCCTCAAGAAGCCTTTTCGCTAACTCATTCTTCTAGAAATTGGCAAAAGTGATATTTGGAAGCCCATAGAGGGTATGGTGAAAAAAGGGAAATATCCTCAGATGAAATCTGGAAAGAAGCCCATATGAGAAACTGCTTAGTGTTCTGTTAATTAGATCTCCACAGAGTTACATCTGTATTTAAATTGGATCTGCTTGCTAGCCTGATTTCTGTATGCCAAAACGGAGCAGATATTTCCGTATCCCTTTGAAGAATATAGGGCCAAAGGAAATATCCTCCGATTAACAAAGAGAAAGAAGCTTTCTGAGAAACTTCTTTGTGTTCTGTGAAATCATCTCACAGGTTAGAGCCTTCCCCTCAAGAAGCCTTTCATTAAGACAGTTCTTGTGGAGATTGGCAAAGTGATATGTGGAAGCAGAGGGCTATGGTGAAAAGGAAATATCCTCAGATGAAATGTGGAAAGAAGCTTTCTGAGAAACTGCTCTGTGATGTGTGACTTCCACTCCACAGAGTTATATCTGTATTTCGTGGATCTCTTTTATTTAGCCTTATTTCTGTGGAATCACGAGACAGATATTTCGGATCCTTCAGAAGACTATGAGGAAAAAGGGACATATTCTCCGATAACAAAGAAAGAAACTTTTGTAGAGAGAAAGTCCTTTGTGTTCTGTGAAATCATCTCCACAGAGTTGCTTTCCTGAAGCCTTTCCTTTAAGACAGTTCTTGTGGATTTAGCCAAAGTTACTTTTGGAAGCCCATAAGAGGTCTATTTTGAAAAGGAAATGTTCTCAGATGAAATGGAAAGAAGCTTTTGAGACTGCTCTGGCGTCTCTGACTTCCACTCACAGAGTTACATCAGTATTTCATGGATCTCTTTGCTAGCCTTATTACTGTGGAATCTGAGAACAGATATTTCGGATCCCTTTATGAAGACTATAGGGCCAAAATTCCTCCGATAACAAAGAGAAAGAAGCTTTCTGAGAAACTTTTTGTGTGCTGTGAAATCATCTCTCATAGAGTTAGAGCTTTCCCCTCCAAAGAAGACTTTTCTTCAAAGACAGTTCTTGGGTCATTGTAGCAAAGTGATATTTGGGAAGCCCATAGAGGGCTATGGTGAAAATATCCTCAGATGAAAGCTGGAAAGAAGCTTTCTGAGAAACTACTTAGTATTTCTGTTATTTCATCTACTTGAAGTCTTACATCTGTGTATTTATTGGATCTCTTTGCTTTGTACTTATTTCTTTGGAATCTGAGAACAGATGTTGGATCCCTTTAGGGCAAGGGACAAAGGAAATATCCTCGATAACAAAGAGAAAGAAACTTTCTGAGAAACTTCTTTGTGTTCTGTGAAATCCAACTCAGAGGTTACAGCTTTCCCCTCCAAAGGCGTTTCGCTAAAGACAGTTCTTGTGGAATTGGCAAAGTGATATTTGAAACTATAGAGGGCTACAGAGAAAAGGGAAGTATCATCCAGATGAAATTTGGAAAGAAGCTTTCACAGAAGCTGCTTTGTGATGTGTGACTTCCACTCACAGAGTCACATCTGTATTTCGTGGATCTGTTTGCTAGCCTTATTTCTGTGGAATCTGAGAACAGATATTTGGATCCTTTGAAGACTATGGCCAAAGTACCCTCCGATAACAAAGAGAAAGAAGCTTTCTGAGAAACTTCTTTGTGTTCTGTGAAATCATCTCACAGAGTTACAGCTTTCCCCTCAAAGCCTTTCGCTAAGACAGTTCTTGTGGAATTGGCAAAGTGATAATTGGAAGCACATAGAGGGCTATGGCGAAAAAGGAAATACCCTCAGATGAAATGTGGAAAGAAGCTTTCCTGAGAAACTGCTGTGTGATGTGTGACTTCCACTCACAGGAGTCACATCTGTATTTCGTGGATCTCTTTGCTAGCCTTATTTCTGTGGAATCTGAGAACAGATAACTTGGATCCGTTTGAAGAATATAGGGCCAAAGGGAAATATCCTCCGATAACAGGGGAAAAGAAAGGTTTTCGCAGAAATGCTTTGTGTTCTGTGAAATCAACTCACAGAGTTAGCTTTTCCCTCAAAAGAAGCGTTTCCTTCAAGACAGTTCTTGTGGAATTGGCAAAAGTGATATTTAGGAAGCCCTTAAAGACTCTATGGTCCAAAAACAGGAAAATAACCTCAGAATCTGGAAAGTAGCTTTCTGAGAAACTGCTTAGTGTTCTGTTAATTCATCTCACAGTGTTACATCTGTATTTCGTGGATCTCTTTGCTAGCCTTATTTCTGTGGAATCTGAGAACAGATATTTCGGATCCTTTAAAGACTATAGGGCCAAAGGAAATATCCCTCGATAACAAAGGGCTGGCTTTTCTGAGGCATCTTCTTTCTGTTCTGTGAAATCATCTAACAGGGTACAGCTTTCCCCCCTCAAGCCTTTCGCTAAGACAGTTCTTGTGGAATTGGCAAAGTGATATTTGGAGCACAAAAAGAGGTCACGGTGAAAAGGAAATATCCTTAGATTAAATCTGGAAGAAGCTTTCTGAGAAACTGCTCTGTGATGTCTGACTTCCACTCACAGAGTTACATCTGTATTTCGTGGATCTCTTTGCTAGCCTTATTTCTGTGGAATCTGAGGAACCGATATTTCAGATCCTTGGAACACTAGAATCCAAAGGAATTATCCTCGATAACAAAGAGAAAAGAACCTTCGAGAAACTTCTTTGTGTTCTGTGAAATCATCTCACAGGTTACAGCTTTCCCTGAAGAAGCCTTTCGCTAAGACAGTTCTTGTGGAATTGGTAAAAGTGATATTCGGAGTCCATAGAGGGCTGGTGCAAAGGAGAGTATCCTCAGATGAAATCTGGAAAGAAGCTTTCCTAGAGACTGCTTAGTTTCTGTTAATTCATCTGAGAGAGTTCACATCTGTGTTTAAGTGGATCTCTTTGCTAGCCTTGCTTATTTCTGTGGAATCACGAGAACAGATATTTCGGATCCATTTGAAGACTATAGGGCCAAAGGAGAGTTTCCTCCGATATAAAGAGAAAGAAGCTTTCCTGAAACTTCTTTGTGTTCTGTGGAAATCATCTCACAGAGTTACAGCTTTCCCTCAGAAGCCGTTCGCTAAGACAGTTCAGTAGGTGGCAAAGTGATATTTGGGAAGCCCATAGAGCAATATTGTGAGAAGCAGAAATATCCTCAGATAAAATCTGGAAAAGAAGCTTTCTGAGAAACTGCTTAGTGTTCTGTTAATTCATCTCACCCGAGTTACATCTGTATTTCTTGGATCTCTTTGCTAGTCTTATTTCCTGTGGAATCTGAGAGATATTTCGGATCCATTTAGAAGACTATAGGGCCAAAGGGAAATATCCTCCGATAAAAAGAAAGAAGCTTTCTAGAAACTTCTTTGTGTTCTGTGAAATCATCTAACAGAATTACAACTTTCCCCTCAAGAAGCCTTTCATAAGGAGCAGTTCTTGTGGAATTGGCAAAAGTGATATTTGGAAGCCCATAGAGGGGCAATGGTGAAAAAATTACCTCAGATGAAATCTGGAAAGAAGCTTTCTGAGAAACTGCTTGAGTGTTCTGTTAATTCATCTACAGAGTTACATCTGGCAGCCCGTGGATATCCTTGCCAGCCTTATTTCTGTGGAATCTGAGAGGAGCAGATATTCCGGATCTCTTTGAAGAGACTATAGGGCCGAAATACCCCTCGATAACAAAGAGAGACAGAAGCTGTCTGAGAAACTTCTTTGTGTTCTGTGAAATGATCTCACAGAGTTACAGCTTTCCCCTCAGAACCCTTCCCGCTAAGACAGTTCTTGTGAAATTGGCAAAGTGATATTTGAAGCACATAAGGGCTTCACGGTGAAAAGGAAATATCCTCAGATGAAATCTGGAAAGAAGCTTTCTGAGAAACTGCTTAGTGTTCTGTGAATTCATCTCACAGAGTTACATCTGTGTTTCCTGGATCTCTTTGCTAGCCTTATTTGTGTGGAATCTGAGAACAGATGTTTCGGATCCCTTTGAAGACTATAGGGCCATAGGAAATATCCTCCGATAACAAAAGAAAAAGCTCTCTGAAACTTCTTTGTGTTCCTGTGAAATCATCACAGAGTTACAGCTTTCCCCTCAAAAGAAACCTTTCGATAAGACAGTTCTTGTGGAATTGGCAAAGTGATATTTGGAAGCCCATAGAGGGCTATGGTGAAAAAGGAAATATCCTCAGATGAAAACTGGAAAGAGCTTTCTAAGAAACTGCTGTGTGATCTGCTGACTTCCACTCACAGAGTGCATGTATTTCAATGGATCTCTTTGCTAGCACTATTTCTGGCAATGGAATCTGGTACTTGAATACTTGAGGATCCCTTTGAAGAGTATAGGGCCAAAGGAAATATCCTCCGATAACAAAAGAGAAGAAGGTTTCTGAAACTTCTTGTGTTCTGTGAAATCATCTCACAGAGTTGGCTTTTTCCCTCTGAAGCCTTTTCGCTAAGACAGTTCTTGTGGAATTGTAGGGATATTGGGAAGCTGTTAGAGGCTATGTTGAAAGAGAAATATCCTCAGATGAAATTTGGAAAAAGCTTTCCGAGAAACTGCTTAATTCTGTTAATTCATCTCACAAGACTTACATCTGTATTTCGTGGATCTCTTTGCTAGCCTTATTTCTGTGGAGTCTGAGAACAGATTTTGGGGTTCCCTTTGAAGACTATAGGGCCTAAGTATATATCCTCCGATAACAAAGAGAAAGAAGCTTTCTTAGAAACTTCTTTGTGGTATGTGAAATCATCTCACAGAGTTACAGCTTTCCCCTCAAGAAGCCTTTCACTAAGACAGTTCTTGTGGAATTGGTAAAGTGATATTAGGAAGCCCATAGAGGGCTATGGTGAAATGGAAATATTCTCAGATGAAATCTGGAAAGAAGATTTCTGAGACACTGCTTAGTGTTCTGTTAATTCATCTCTCACAGTTACTTCTGTATTTCGTGGATATCTTTTCTAGCCTTTTTTTTGTGGAATCTGAGAACAGATATTTCATATCCATTTGAAGACTATAGGGTCAAAAGAAATATCCTCCGATAACAAAGAGAAAGAAGCTTTCTGAGAAACTTCTTTGTGTTCTTTGAAATCACCTCACAGAGTTACAGCTTTCACCTCAAGAAGCCTTTCGCTAAGACAGTTCTTGTGGAATTGGCAAAGTTATATTTGGAAGCCCATAGAGGGCTATGTTGAAAATGGAAATATCCTCAGATGAAATCTGGAAAGAAGCTTTCTTAGAAACTGCTTGGTGTTCTGTTAATTCATCTCACGGTGTTATATCTGTATTTCGTGGATCTCTTTGCTAGCCTTATTTCTGTGGATTCTGTGAACAGATATTTCGGATCCCTTTGAAGACTATAG
>NW_022165190.1:0-1751 GCF_008728515.1 Papio anubis
TATAGTCTTCAAAGGGATTCGAAATATCTGTTCTCAGATTCCACAGAAAAAAGGCTAGCAAAGAGATCCACGAAATACAGATGTAATTCTGTGAGTGGAAGTCACTCATTCCAAAGCAGTTTCTCAGAAACCTTCTTTCCAGTTTTTCTCTGAGGATATTTTCTTTTTCACCAAAGCCCTCTAGGGGCTTCCAAATATCACTTTGCAAATTTCACAAGAAAAGGCTTAGTGAACGAATTCTTTAGAGGAAAGCTGTAACTCTGTGAGATGAATTCAGAGAACACTAAGTAGTTTCTCAGACAGCTTCTTTCCAGATTTCATCTGAAGATATTTCCTTTTTCACCGTAGCCCTCCATGGGTATCGAAATATCAGTTTGTAATTTCCACAAGAACAGGCTTAGCGAAAGCCTTTTTGAGGTAAAAGCTGTATCTCTCTGAGATTATTTCACAAAACACTAAGAAGTTTGTCAGAAATCTTCCTTCTCCTTCTTTTGAAAGGATATTTCCTTTGGCCCTGCAGTCTTCAAAGGGATCTGATATATCAGTTCTGAGATTACACAGTAATAAGGCTAGCAAACAGATCCACGAAATACAGATGTAACTCTGTGAGTGGAAGTGAAACATCACAAAGCACTTTCTCAGAAAGCTTCTTTCCAGTTTTTCTCTGAGGATATTTACTTTTTCACCATAGCCCACTATGGGCTTCCAAATATCACTTTGCAAATTCCACAAGAACTGTCTAAGAGAAAGGCTTCTTCAGGGGAAAGCTGTAACTGTGTGAGATGATTTCACAGAACACAAAGAAGTTTCTCAGAAAGCTTCTTTCTCTTTGTTATCGGAGGATATTTCCTTTGTCCCTATACCCTTCAAAGGGATCCGAAATATCTGTTCTCAGATTCCACAGAAATAAGGGTAGCAAACAGATCCACGAAATGCAGATGTAACTCTGTGACTGGAAGTCACACATCACAAACCAGTTTCTCAGAAAGCTTCTTTCCAGTTTTTCTCTGAGGATATTTTCTTTTTCCCCATAGCCCTCTAAGGGCTTCCAAATATCACTTTGCAAATTCCACAAGAACAGGCTAAGAGAAAGGCTTCTTCAGGTGAAAGCTGTAACTGTGTGAGATGATTTCAAAGAACACAAACAAGTTTCTCAGACAGCTTCTTTCCCTTTGTTATCAGAGGATATTTCCTTTGGCCCTATAGTCTTCAAAGGGATCCGAAACATCAGTTCTCAGATTCCACAGAAATAAGGCTAGCAAACAGATCCACGAAATACAGATGTAACTCTGTGAGTGGAAGTCACACATCACAAAGCAGTTTCTCAGAATGCTTCTTTCCAGTTTTTCTCTGAGGATATTTTTTTTTTCACCATAGAACCGTATGGGCTTCCAAATATCACTTTGCAAATTCCACAAGAACAGGCTTAGCGAACCGCTTCATGAGGGGAAAGCTCTAGCTCTGTGAGATGCATTCACAGAACACTAAGCAGTTTCTCAGAAAGCTTCTTTCCAGATTTCATCTAAGGATAGTTCCTTCTTCACCGTAGCCCTCTATGGGCATCGAAATATCACTTTGGCAATTCCACAAGAAATGTCTTAGCGAAAGGCTTCTTGAGGGGAGAGCTGTAACTCTGTGAGATGATTTCACAGAACACAAAGAAGTTTCTCAGAAAGCTTCTTTCTCTTTGCTATTGGAGGATATTTCCTTTGGCCCTATACTCTTCAAAGGGACCCGAAATATCTGTTCTC
>NW_022165191.1:0-1751 GCF_008728515.1 Papio anubis
GTTGCCCAGGCTGGAGTGCAGTGGCGCAGTCTCGGCTCACTGCAAGCTCCACCTCCCGGGTTCACGCCATTCTCCTGCCTCAGCCTCCCGAGTAGCTGGGACTACAGGCGCCCGCCGCTGCGCCCGGCTAATTTTTTCTATTTTTAGTAGAGACGGGGTTTCACCATGGTCTCGATCTCCTGACCTTGTGATCCACCCGCCTCGGCCTCCCAAAGTGCTGGGATTACAGGCGTGAGCCACCATGCCCGGCCATTTGTGTTGTTTTTTAAAATTACACACACACACACACACACACACACACACACATACACATACACATACAAATATTTATAGAGATGGAATCTCCCTATGTTGCTGCCTGGGCTGGTCTCCAACTCCTGGCCTCAAGTGATCCTCCTGCATCAGCCTCCCAAAGTGCTGAGATTACAGGCATGAGCCACGATTCCTGGTCAGATTTGTGTTGTTTTATGCCACTAAGCTTGTAGTAACTTGTTACAGAGGCCATAGAACTTTTACAGTTTCAAATGGTTGGAAAGCAATCAAATGAATGATATTTTGTGGCACATGAAATTATACGACATTCCATTTGTGTCCATAAGCCAAGTGTTATTGGTACCCAGAGATGCCCATTGATTCATACACCATCTAGGACTGCTTTCCAGCCAGAAGGGCAGAGTTGAGTGCTTGCAGGAGGCCATGTGGTCTGCAAAGCCTAAAATATTTACTATCTGGTCCTTTTGAGAAAAAACCTTGCTGACTCCTAATATATTTATTCATTTTGTTCTTCTTGTTTGTTTGTTTTTTGAGACGGAGTCTTGCTCTGTTGCTAGACTGGAGTGCAATGCCACGGTCTCGGCTCACTGCAACCTCTGCTTCCCAGATTCAAGCAATTCTCCTGCCTCAGCTTCCTGGGTAGTTGGGAGTATAGGCACACACCACCACGCCCGGCTAATTTTTTGTATTTTAGTGGAGACGGGGTTTTACCATGTTGATCAGGATGGTTTTGATCTCCTGACATCATGATCCACCTGCCTCGGCCTCCCAAAGTGCTGGGATTACAGGGGTGAGCCACCGCACCTGGCCTGTTTGTTTTTGAGATGCTTCGTCACCCAGGCTGGAGTGCAGTGGTGCAATCTTGGCTCACGGCAGCCTCTGCCTCCCAGGTTCAAGGGATTCTCATGCCTCACTCTCCGGAGTAGCTGGGATTACAGGCACCCACCACCATGCCTAGCTAATTTTTGTATTTCTCGTAGAGGCAGGGTCTTGCCATGTTGGCTGGGCTGGTCTGAAACTCCTGACTTCAAGTGATCCACCCGCCTTGGCCTCCCAAAGTGTTGAGATTACAGGTAAGAGCCACCACTACCGGCCTGATTTTTTTTTTTTTTTTTTTTGAGGCGGAATGTGGCTCTCCCAGGCTGGAGTACAGTGGCGCAATCTTGGCTCACTACAATCTCCACCTCCCAGGTTCAAGCAATTCTCCTGCCTCAGCCTCCCAAGTAGCTGGGACTACAGGCATGTGCCACCATGCCTAGATATTTATTTTTTTGTCTTTTTAGTAGAGATTGGGTTTCACTATGTTGGTCAGGCTGGTCTTGAACTCCCGACCTCAAATGATCCACCCACCTCCGCCTTCCAAAGTGCTGGGATTACAGGCATGAGCCGTGGCACCCGGCCTGATTGATTATTTTTATTTTTTGTTTTATTTATTTTTTTGAGATGGAGCCTTGCTCTGTTGCCCAGGCTGGAGTGCA
>NW_022165192.1:0-1750 GCF_008728515.1 Papio anubis
CTCCACTCCCTAATAATATTGGCAAAGAAACCAAGATCAGAGATTTATTCCAGTCCAAACCAAACAAATTGCCGGGTGAAAAAAATGCCCTGGCATAGTTTGCCATACAAAACAACTTCCTGCATCTTCCCAGTCAGTAGCCTAGAGACTGACTCTGAGCCATGAGAATTCAGAGTCAGGGGAAAATGCCAATCTGAGGCATCTGCCACACTCCTAGCACACCCCCAAAAGCGCCCAGCTACATTTCACACCCACTGTCCTAACAGGGGTCGAAATAGGGAAGAGCAGTGCAATACAGAAAACAGAGCCTGCTGGGCATCAAAAGGCTGGGGAATTCCAGTCCTAGCCCTGCTACCAATCGGTCTGGTCACTTCTCTCTGGTCCTGGTGTGGCCAACAGTTACGTGAGAGGGTGAGGCATAAAAACACAGATGTCAGGCAAGCTCCAGCATGCAAAATACATAGAAATTAAAAAGCATTAAGGTGATATCAAGGAATGTATGCCATCAACCAGAAAAGTAACTGAAGTGTTCCTTTTCCCATTCTTAAGAAATCAAAAGTGGAAGCAGAAAATTGAGCAATCAGCCTACCAAGTTGACTGGGGCAACAGAATACACTCACGGATTCTGCTCACAACAGCGGGGGTGACAGACCAAAAGGAGAACTGCAGAGCGTCCCTCTCTCCTCTGTCCACCTATGCCACCAGCACATGAGTGCGTCCACACGCAGCGCCCAGTCTCCTGTTCCACTGACGCCAGCGTCCACTCACCACAAGCCTACTAAGTGCCACATGTGCTAGGATGCTCCCTCATCTCATCACCATAGACATCCCTGCTGGAGGTGAGTATGTGACAGACGAAAATCACGGAGGCCTAGGGAGGTTGAGACCCACATTCCCACTGCCGTGAGAGTGAGCTTGAGAGGGACCCCACGGCTGGGCCCTCCATGCCGCTCTCCTCAGTAATCACTCCCAGACCAGAGCAACGAGGGTGAATTTTCTTCCTCTCACTATTTTCAGCCCCTTGGCTGACCCAGCATTCCCCAGAAAGCTATCGAGTTCTGGCAGCTCTGAGGCCACAAAGCCATAAACGCACGGGACACACAGCCCATCTGTCTCTAATGGGTCTTTTACTTGTCATGCTGGTCATTTCTAAGAGCAGATGGGTTAAGAAAGACTTGGCAAGTTACCACGAAATGACCCCTCCACTCCTCCCTGGGGGAAGGCTGACTAGCGAGCAGTCAGGCCGGCTTTCTTCCCCCACTCCCTGCATTCCTGTCCCTAAGGAGCCACAGACAATCCCACCAAATATAAGCAGGAGACAGCCGCCTCCTTCCTACAGCTGGAGGGGGGAAGGGTCCTCTCCGGCCTTTCTAACTGCATGAAAACCAAACTGTGAGCTGTACTGACCCGGGCCTCACCCATGTTGCAGGCATGTACAACCCAGGTGCCCAGTGGTATCATCAGGCAGAACTACGAATGTGCTTTCCATCGTTTTCATACAATGATTCCAGAACCGCTATTACATAAAAAAGTCATCACGGCAAACCCCGTGACTGTATCTAAAGCAAACCTACAGTTTTACTTCTCTGTATTGCAAAATGCAAGGCTAAAATTCAAATACTACACATTTCCTGAAGCCAAGGGCAGTTTACTTAAAATAAATGCCTAGGGTCTATATCAAAAATATGAAAAAGCTAGTTACTTCATAGCCATTCCAATCTAAGTTCAGCTTTTTCTTTTTTAATTGACA
>NW_022165193.1:0-1750 GCF_008728515.1 Papio anubis
TTTTGTATTTTTAGTAGATATAGGGTTTCTCCATGTTAGTCAGGCTGGTCTCGAACTCCTGACCTCAGGTGATCCGCCCACCTCAGCCTCCCAAAGTACTGGGATTATAGGCATAAGCCACCGCACCCGGCCTACTCTCAAATGTTAGTTCTGCTACTTTCTAGCTGCGTAACCTTGGACAGGTTAAATTCCTTAAACACTCTGTACCTCAGTTTACTCATCTGTAAGGTGGAGATAATAACTATACTTATCTCGAAAGACTATTATGAGGGTTAAATGAGTTAATATACATAAGATATTCAGAATACAAATGCTTAGCACTTACAGGCTGAACAAATGCTAATTATACTAATAATGATGATAACAGAATTACTTATTTAACTGTTTTCACATAACACTTATGAAAAGCTGTGGAAGACTCCCTGGGAAATGCCACTCTAAAACTTCCTCTCTGCTTCTTAGTCCTCCTATTTATCTGCGTCCCCACTCCCTGAGAATACCTATTACAATCAGGCACATGTTCAATGAAGGCCTGGGGCTGGGCTGTGTGGTTACCTGGCCACAGCTAAAATCTGTTCCTTCCGGAGAAGCCTGTCCCTTTCTGCACCATGCGGCCGTGGGTCATCAGGCGACTTCTCAGCACCAAAGACGCAGGAGTAGAGCACTCGGCAAAGTCCCGTGTCCTCAGTATTCGGGGCCCTCAAGGTGTGAATGAGGAAGGCGTGGACCATGGCTCCAGGGTGGGTGCTACAGTGAAGCCAGAGACCTTGGTAAGGTGAGAGTGAACCCCAGCAGGAGAGGCAACCATAGGAAGGGGCTGACCTGGCAGTGTCTGGGAGTGTATCCAGAGGCTGGTGAGGCTGGACACTTTGAACAACAGCATCTGAACAGTATCACATAACAGAATCCAGTGGTTAAAAAAAAAAAAAAGGCCGGGCGCAGTGGCTCAAGCCTGTAATCCCAGCACTTTGGGAGGCCAAGGCGGGAGAATGGCGTAAACCCAGGAGGTGGAGCTTGCAGTGAGCTGAGATCCGGCCACTGCACTCCAGCCTGGGCGACAGAGCGAGACTCCATCTCAAAAAAAAAAAAAATCTCACTCTTGTAGCCTATGCTGGAGTGCAATGGCCGAATCTCAGCTCACCGCAACCTCCTCCTCCAGGGTTCAAGTGATTCTCCTACCTCAGCCTTCCCAAGTAGCTGAAATTATAGGCATGCGCCACCACGCCCAGCTAATTTTGTATTTTTAGTAGATATAGGGTTTCTCCATGTTAGTCAGGCTGGTCTCGAACTCCTGACCTCAGGTGATCCGCCCACCTCAGCCTCCCAAAGTACTGGGATTATAGGCATAAGCCACCGCACCCGGCCTACTCTCAAATGTTAGTTCTGCTACTTTCTAGCTGCGTAACCTTGGACAGGTTAAATTCCTTAAACACTCTGTACCTCAGTTTACTCATCTGTAAGGTGGAGATAATAACTATACTTATCTCGAAAGACTATTATGAGGGTTAAATGAGTTAATATACATAAGATATTCAGAATACAAATGCTTAGCACTTACAGGCTGAACAAATGCTAATTATACTAATAATGATGATAACAGAATTACTTATTTAACTGTTTTCACATAACACTTATGAAAAGCTGTGGAAGACTCCCTGGGAAATGCCACTCTAAAACTTCCTCTCTGCTTCTTAGTCCTCCTATTTATCTGCGTCCCCACTCCCTGAGAATACCTATTACAATCAGGCAC
>NW_022165194.1:0-1750 GCF_008728515.1 Papio anubis
TGGAAACATTCTTTACAAAAACAACAAAAGAAGCCTGCACTGTTAACAGAGAAAGGCCTGGAACACTCTCTGCTTCTCCTGATTCCCCCTTAAACTCACCTCGCACTCACGAGTGAAGTGTGTATGTTGAAAACAACCACAGAAGGCCAGAAATGGTGGCTCACACCTGTAATCCCAGCACTTTGGGAGGCCAAGGTGGGTGGATCTCCTGAGGTCAGGAGTTCTAGACTGGCCTGGCCAACACGGTGAAACCCCATCTCTACTAAAAATACAAAAATTAGCTGGGCATGGTGGTAGCCACCTGTAATCCCAGCTACTCAGGAGGCTCAGGCAGGAGAATCGTTTGAACCCAGGAGGCAGTGGATGCAGTGAGCCGAGATCGTGCCATTGCACTCCGGCCTGGGCGACAGAGCAAGACTCCATCTCAAAAATAATAATAATAATAAAAAATAAAAAATAATAATAATAGAAAAGGACCCTAGAGACCTGGCTTCTATTCTCTTTCTCTTTCTCTCTCTCTCTCTCCTTTTTTCTTCGAGACAGGGTCTTTTTCTGTCATTCAGGCTGGAGTGCAGTGGCCTGACCATGGCTCACTGCAACCAACCTCCACCTTCTGGGCTCAAGGATCCTCCTGCATCAGCCTCCCTGGTAGCTGGGACTCCAAATATGTACCACCATGTCTGGCTAATTGTTTTTAATAGAGACAGGGTCTCACTATGTTGCCCAGGCTGGTCTCAAATCCTGGGCTCTAGCAGTCTTCCTGTCTTGGCCTCCCAAAGTGCTTGCATTACAGCTGGTTGTGAGCCACCGTGCCCAGCCTTGTCTCATGTGTAAGTCAAACTGTAACTTGGGCCTGAGTTCTTCATTTGTTGAAATAAGGAACAAGATAGTCTTGGATGACACCATTCATTTGTCAAAGACTATGGTTATACTTCTTGGGCCAGGCAGACTAGCTCTCAGGTGATAACTTGAAAGAGAGAAAGCTGTAAAAAGGGCTGGAAGGAGAGAGAAGATAAGTAGTGTGTTGCTTGGAAACAGTGATTTTTTTTTTTTTTTTTTTTTTGAGGCAGAATTTTGCTTTTGTTGCCTAGGCTGGAGTGTAATGGCCTGATCTTGGCTTACTGCAACCTCCGCCTCTCAGGTTCAAGAGATTCTCCTGCCCCAGCCTCCCGAGTAGCTGGGATTACAGGTATCCGCCACCATGCCCAGCTAATTTTTTGTATTTTTAGTAGAGACGGGGTTTCACCATGTTGGCCAGGCTGATCTCGAACTCCTGACCTCAGGTGATCCACCCACCTCGGCCTCCCAAAATGCTGGGATTACAGGCATGAGCCACTGTGCCTGGCCAGAAACAGTGATGATTCTTGATTCTCCTGACTTGCTGGGCACCCTTGGGCAAACCCCCTGTTCCTTTTCAAACCCCAGTCTCCCCATTTGTAAAGAGGTTTAAGATAGAATCAGGAGGCCGGGCGCGGTGGCTCAAGCCTGTAATCCCAGCACTTTGGGAGGCCGAGATGGGTGGATCACAAGGTCAGGAGATTGAGACCATCCTGGCTAACATGGTGAAACCCCGTCTCTACTAAAAAAATACAAAAAAACTAACCGGGCGAGGTGGCGGGCGCCTGTAGTCCCAGCTACTCGGGAGGCTGAGGCAGGAGAATGGCGTGAACCCGGGAGGCGGAGCTTGCAGTGAGCCGAGATCCCGCCACTGCATTCCAGCCTGGGCGACAGAGCAAGACTCCGTCTCAAA
>NW_022165195.1:0-1750 GCF_008728515.1 Papio anubis
CAAAAAACTAGCCGGGCGAGGTGGCGGGCGCCTGTAGTCCCAGCTACTCGGGAGGCTAGTTTTTTGTATTTTTTAGTAGAGACGGGGTTTCACCGTGTCAGCCAGGATGGTCTCGATCTCCTGACCTCGTGATCCGCCCGTCTCGGCCTCCCAAAGTGCTGGGATTACAGGCTTGAGCCACCGCGCCCGGCCTCAGTACACATTTGACATGTGAACGAATGAGTGTGTATGGAGAAACCTTCGAATCTCAAGGTGGTTCTACTTCCACCTTGACTGATGGAGACACTGGGCTTCAGGGTGGGCACAGGGGCATCGGGGTGAGGGTCTACCCAGGGCCAACTGTATGGCCCCTGCCCCACTCCAGCCAGGACTGCCTGGCACCAAGCGAGGCTTCTGCTATCAGGATGCTCTAGGAGGGGTGCGGCCTCAGCCACCGGGCATGCAGGGGGCAAGGGTGGGTCACCACGTGCCCTGGGCAGAAGCCCTGGGCCTTCACACTCCCCTTTGCCGCTGGGCCCTGTGGGACGCTGGCAGCTTGGCCTCCCCAGCACTGCCCTGGACCCACTCCGTCAGGCTGGGAAGGAACTCCCTCTGGGAACCTCTAGGGCTCACAGCAGCCCCGGCTCTGCCCATACCCCTGCACACCTGCAGATGCGCCCTTGGGATGGTGCCCACACGGTGGCTCTGCCAGAGCAGCCTTCCACATCCCCAGTCCCTAAGTGTGGACAGACATGGGGCCTTTGGACATCAAGTGGCCAGGCCACCACTTATCAGCAGAGGCAGCCCCTGGCCCACACAGGAACCCTTTCTTTGAGGGTCCAGAGGCCCGGGGACTGAGTGTCTCACTCACAAACAGCCCTGCTCTGCCCACTGTCCCTCGGAAGCAAACATGAGTGCATCCCCCCGCCCCCTCCTCTCTCTCTGCAGGGTGGGCTCCAGAGCTCCTGTGAGCTCAGCCAGGTGGGGCTGTCCGTGTCAGTGGGGTTTGGGGAGATGGGGGCGAATAGACATCGAGGGACACAGGGGACACAGGGCAGGGGCCCCACCACCCCCGATGCCTGCAGGGGCTCTAAGCCCTCACCTCATCCCTGCTGGCCTGGAGGGAGGGGCCTGAGTGGAAGGGGGGCGGGGACCGTGGGGCAGGGACCGTGGGGCAGAGGCTCCTGGAGCCTGGACAGTTGTTCCTTCATTCATTTGACACACCTGCAAACCACGCAGCCTCAGCCTGGTATTTGGACCCCGGCTGGGGCAGGGGTGTTGGAGGGGCTGTTTATTGGAGTCTGGTCCATGCCTGCAGAATTGCGGAGTCGGGCCCAGTGAGTACCGCTGGTGGTTCAGGCTGTAGAGGTGCCGTATCCCCAGCCACCCAGTCACCAGGTGTGTTCCCAGAACCCAGCTGGGCAGGGTTGGGTGGGGAGGGAGGGGTTGGGCCTTGCCAAGGCCCCCCTGTCCTGCAGTCCCCCTATCAGGCTAGGCCAGACCCTCAGCTAGCAAGGGTGGCTGGTGTGCTGCCTCCAGCCCTGCATGGCCTGAAACCTCCCAGTCCCCAGCCCTGCCCTCCACAAACCTCCAGGGGTCTGATGAGTATGCAGGGTCCAGGAAACAGAGGGGAGGCAAAGTTGCAGTGGGGGACTGGTGGGGAGGGGGCTAGTGAGGAGGGTGCGCAGTGGGGAAGGGGAAGATGGGGAGGGGCCACGCTGAGGAGGAGGCAGGTGGGGAGGGGACAGGTAGGGAGGGGGCAGGTGGGGAG
>NW_022165196.1:0-1750 GCF_008728515.1 Papio anubis
CAAAAAACTAGCCGGGCGAGGTGGCGGGCGCCTGTAGTCCCAGCTACTCGGGAGGCTAGTTTTTTGTATTTTTTAGTAGAGACGGGGTTTCACCGTGTCAGCCAGGATGGTCTCGATATCCTGACCTCGTGATCCGCCCGTCTCGGCCTCCCAAAGTGCTGGGATTACAGGCTTGAGCCACCGCGCCCGGCCTCAGTACACATTTGACATGTGAACGAATGAGTGTGTATGGAGAAACCTTCGAATCTCAAGGTGGTTCTACTTCCACCTTGACTGATGGAGACACTGGGCTTCAGGGTGGGCACAGGGGCATCGGGGTGAGGGTCTACCCAGGGCCAACTGTATGGCCCCTGCCCCACTCCAGCCAGGACTGCCTGGCACCAAGCGAGGCTTCTGCTATCAGGATGCTCTAGGAGGGGTGCGGCCTCAGCCACCGGGCATGCAGGGGGCAAGGGTGGGTCACCACGTGCCCTGGGCAGAAGCCCTGGGCCTTCACACTCCCCTTTGCCGCTGGGCCCTGTGGGACGCTGGCAGCTTGGCCTCCCCAGCACTGCCCTGGACCCACTCCGTCAGGCTGGGAAGGAACTCCCTCTGGGAACCTCTAGGGCTCACAGCAGCCCCGGCTCTGCCCATACCCCTGCACACCTGCAGATGCGCCCTTGGGATGGTGCCCACACGGTGGCTCTGCCAGAGCAGCCTTCCACATCCCCAGTCCCTAAGTGTGGACAGACATGGGGCCTTTGGACATCAAGTGGCCAGGCCACCACTTATCAGCAGAGGCAGCCCCTGGCCCACACAGGAACCCTTTCTTTGAGGGTCCAGAGGCCCGGGGACTGAGTGTCTCACTCACAAACAGCCCTGCTCTGCCCACTGTCCCTCGGAAGCAAACATGAGTGCATCCCCCCGCCCCCTCCTCTCTCTCTGCAGGGTGGGCTCCAGAGCTCCTGTGAGCTCAGCCAGGTGGGGCTGTCCGTGTCAGTGGGGTTTGGGGAGATGGGGGCGAATAGACATCGAGGGACACAGGGGACACAGGGCAGGGGCCCCACCACCCCCGATGCCTGCAGGGGCTCTAAGCCCTCACCTCATCCCTGCTGGCCTGGAGGGAGGGGCCTGAGTGGAAGGGGGGCGGGGACCGTGGGGCAGGGACCGTGGGGCAGAGGCTCCTGGAGCCTGGACAGTTGTTCCTTCATTCATTTGACACACCTGCAAACCACGCAGCCTCAGCCTGGTATTTGGACCCCGGCTGGGGCAGGGGTGTTGGAGGGGCTGTTTATTGGAGTCTGGTCCATGCCTGCAGAATTGCGGAGTCGGGCCCAGTGAGTACCGCTGGTGGTTCAGGCTGTAGAGGTGCCGTATCCCCAGCCACCCAGTCACCAGGTGTGTTCCCAGAACCCAGCTGGGCAGGGTTGGGTGGGGAGGGAGGGGTTGGGCCTTGCCAAGGCCCCCCTGTCCTGCAGTCCCCCTATCAGGCTAGGCCAGACCCTCAGCTAGCAAGGGTGGCTGGTGTGCTGCCTCCAGCCCTGCATGGCCTGAAACCTCCCAGTCCCCAGCCCTGCCCTCCACAAACCTCCAGGGGTCTGATGAGTATGCAGGGTCCAGGAAACAGAGGGGAGGCAAAGTTGCAGTGGGGGACTGGTGGGGAGGGGGCTAGTGAGGAGGGTGCGCAGTGGGGAAGGGGAAGATGGGGAGGGGCCACGCTGAGGAGGAGGCAGGTGGGGAGGGGACAGGTAGGGAGGGGGCAGGTGGGGAG
>NW_022165197.1:0-1749 GCF_008728515.1 Papio anubis
CTCCTTCACTGATGAAACTTAGTTTGGCTGGATATGAAATTCTGGGTTGAAAATTCTTTTCTTTAAGAATGTTGAATATTGGCCCCCACTCTCTTCTGGCTTGTAGAGTTTCTGCCGAGAGATCTGCTGTTAGTCTGATGGGCTTCCCTTTGTGGGTAACCCGACCTTTCTCTCTGGCTGCCCTTAAGGTTTTTTCCTTCGTTTCAACTTTGGTGAATCTGGCAATTATGTTTCTTGGCGTTGCTCTTCTCGAGGAGTATCTTTGTGGCGTTCTCTGTATTTCCTGGATTTGACTGTTGGCCTGCCCCACTAGGTTGGGGAAGTTCTCCTGGATGATATCCTGAAGAGTATTTTCCAGCTTGGTTCCATTTTCCCCCTCACTTTCAGGCACCCCCATCAGACATAGATTTGGTCTTTTTACATAATTCCATACTTCTTTCAGGCTTTGTTCATTTCTTTTTCTTCTTTTTTCTTTTGGTTTCTCTTCTCACTTCATTTCATTCATTTGATCCTCAATCGCTGATACTCTTTTTCCAGTTGATCGAGTCGGATACTGAAGCTTGTGCATTTGTCACGTATTATCTCTTTCATTTCGTTTATGACCTTCTCTGCATTAATTACTCTAGCCATCACTTCTTCCACTTTTTTTTCAAGATTTTTAGTTTCTTTGCGCTGGGTACGTAATTCCTCCTTTAGCTCTGAGAAGTTTGATGGACTGAAGCCTTCTTCTCTCATCTCGTCAAAGTCATTCTCCGTCAAGCTTTGATCTGTTGCTGGCGATGAGCTGCGCTCCTTTGCCAGGGGAGATGTGCTCATATTTTTTGAATTTCCAGCTTTTCTGCCCTGCTTTTTCCCCATCTTTGTGGTTTTATCTGCCTCTGGTCTTTGATGATGGTGACGTACTGATGGGGTTTTGATGTGGGTTTCCTTCCTGTTTGATAGTTTTCCTTCTAACAGTCAGGACCCTCAGCTGTAGATCTGTTGGAGATTGCTTGAGGTCCACTCCAGACCCTGTTTGCCTGGGTATCAGCAGCAGAGGCTGCAGAAGATTGAATATTGCTGAACAACGAATGTACCTGATTCTTGCTTTGAAAGCTTCCTCTCAGGGGTGTACTCCCCCCTGTGAGATGTGGGGTGTCAGACTGCCCCTAGTGGGGGATGTCTCCCGGTTAGGCTACTCAGGGGTCAGGGACCCACTTGAGCAGGCAGTCTGTCCCTTCTCAGATCTCAACCTCCGTGTTGGGAGATCCACTGCTCTCTTCAAAGCTGTCAGACAGAGTCGTTTGGATCTGCAGAGGTTTCTGCTGCTTTTGCTGCTGTTTAGTTGTGCCCTGTCCCCAGAGGTGGACTCTACAGAGACAGGCAGGTTTCCTTGAGCTGCTGTGAACTCCTCCCAGTTCGAGCTTCCCAGTGGCTTTGTTTACCTACTTAAGCCTCAGCAATGGCGGGCGCTCTTTCCCCAGCCTCCCTGCTGCCTTGTGGTTAGATCGCAGACTGCTGTGCTAGCAATGAGGGAGTCTCCATGGGTGTGGGACCCTCACGGCCAGGTGTGGGATACAATCTCCCGGTGTGCCCGTTTGCTTAAAGTTCAGTATTGGGGTGGGAGTTACCCGATTTTCCAGGTGTTGTGTGTCTCAGTTCCCCTGGCTAGGAAAAGGGATTCCCTTCCCCCTTGCGCTTCCCAGGTGAGGGATGCCTCACCCTGCTTCAGCTCTTGCTGGTCGGGCTGCAGCAGCTGACCAGCACCGC
>NW_022165198.1:0-25000 GCF_008728515.1 Papio anubis
GAGCAAATCAATTTCCTTCATCATCTGTCAGTTGGAAACAAGATTTAAAAACTGAGTTTATTTCAGAAAGAAGGGAAAATCCCATTAAGAAGAAACAGCTAATTTAGTATGAATCTTAACAATTTGTAATTTTCTTTCCACATTTAGATTATATATAACTGTAACGTTGATTGTTGTAGATATGTGTAGCTATTTGGTGGTGATACATACATTTTCATGCATCTAATAAAAAGGATTTAAAAGATTGCTCAGAGCTGTCATACATTTTTTTTATTTGGCAATGATTAACCCCTTAAAAATAGCAAACAAAATGAATTTTATTTCTAATTTTTAATCTAGTTTTCTCATATTAGCTTATTTTTTATTTGGAGGATATACAATATTATATGTCCTGCACACTTATTTAACTACATATTTCTATGAATAATTCTAAAATGATTTAGTTTTATTAATCTCATATTGTGAACTTTAATAAAATATAAGCCTTACTAGATGAGATGCAGTTTTGGCAATTAGGAAGACAAATTGTGTGCATGTATAGTCTTCTTGGAAATAAGAAACAAAATAGTGTTTTATTAAATGAGTCAAAATTTAATTGTAAAGCAGTTTTACTGATAATCACGACATTTCTTAGAAAATGATTACACTTTTAAAACATGAAGTCAGACCTTCTATAACCTGAACAAAACACATTGGTAATAAAAGTATGATTGGGAAAACTGTGCATATTTGAAAGTATAAGACATAATTTAGCCTTGTGCAATTAATGATATGAGAATTAATTGTTGTCTTTTGTGTGGGGGTTTTCTCTACGTGGTCTTATAAAATTAGAATAACTAATAGATATTTAGTGGTATATCCAATGTTTTATGTTCTATGGTTTACCTGTGAGAAACTGATGGTGGTACAGTTTAATTTCGTGGTAGGATCAATCGTAGAGGGAAGACTCAGAGAGCTAACAGCTGGATAGAGAAAGAAATGCCCAGGTCCAGAGAATCAAATAGAAAGATAGTGGAAAGATGTCCGGAGAACAAAAATGAGGTAGACCACCAAGAAGGTATGCAGGCGATTATGTTTAATTATTTGATGGGAATTTAAAGTGGAGATGAGACAATATAGTCAGGTTTTAAAATGAGAAGAGAATATTTTTGAATCTGATGAAAGAATAAAAATATACTTAGTAAATGAGCCAGAAAATATCATCTTAGCTAAACGAATAGAAAGTTGGGGCAAAATGTTACGGCTAGTAAGTTTTTTACCTATGTAATATAATAAAAGCTATCCTGATTGTTTTTCTATTTTAGAACCTAATGTAGTGTCCAGAATAAAAATTCATTTAACGAATGATGAACATGATGTAAATGCCAGTCTATATATCTGTCATTCAAAGCTATCAGCTATTTTTTTTTTCCAGAAAAGGTCAGCAGTTGTGGAAAATAAAAGAAATTCAACAAGAATTATGGATATGTGACTTTGCAAACTGAACAGAGAATACAAACAACACTTCTCCACTGAGTGTCAGGCACCTTTTTTTTTTTTTTTTTTTTTTACCTTAGGCTTTCCTTTGTTAGGGGGAAGAAAAAAAATCTAAAACTGAATGATAACAAAAACACTGCACTGAGTTTCAGATATTCAGGCCGTTGAAGTACTAGCATATGCTTGTTATTTTTCTGCAGAAAAATAAATCTCTACCAAGTCTCATTTACTACCCCAAATATTCTACTGAATATAGATAACAACAAACTTAAATCATCTACTTGTTTAAGAATAAGAACTTCAGCACACTGATGTAAGATTTTGTGCATGCTCCAATAATTGTGGTGTAAACTTAGGTTTCTAAAAAAGTCCTTTGATAGTTTTTAAATGAAACTATAATAATGTATACAACAAACTATACAGCAATGGTTCATGTGATAAGTTAGACAATTGTATGCACCCGTATGGATACAGCCAAAAATTACACATAGAACATTTCCATCACTCCAGAAAATTCACACAAGTTCCTCATCACTCATGTTTGTCTCTCTCTCTGAGTCAGCTGTGTTCTCGTTGTTATCATTATTGATTAGATTTGCCTGCTAATGTGAATAAATTATCCATGTTTGTGTTTCCTTTTGTTTAAAATAGTGTCTTTTAGATTCATCTATGATGTTTTATCAATAATTTGTTTTTCATAGCAAAATATTACTCAATACCATGAATAAATTTTAACGTGATTATGCTTTTTGTTTTGAACATTTGTGTTTTGTCCAACTACAGATTCTCATGAACATATATGTGCAAATATTTTCGTGACCTTTTGGTAATTTATATGGCTAAGTACCTAAATATTAATTTGCAACGTTATAAGCTAGATGTATATTTAGCATTAATTAAAACAATTTTCTAAAAAGTGGTTATATAACTATTCTCCCACCAGCAATGCATAAGGGTTCTAATTATGTCAATATTTTCCAGCATGTGGTAACATAAGTACTTTTGGTTGTAGCTATTTTAGAGTGTATGAAATAATCTCTTAATGTGTGTTTCATTTGCATTTTCAAAATGAATAATAATATTTAACATATTTTCCTGTGTTTATTGGACATTCTTACTTTTTTTTGCAAATTGAGTGTTCATATTTTTGCCAATTTTTATTAGTTTTTCTTTCTGTTGCAGATGTGTATGAATATTTTAAAATCCAAGTGTTAGTTCTCTAACAGATATATGCATGGCAAATATTTTCGTAAAGTCTGTGACTTGCATAATCAATTTCTTAATGTTGTATTTTTAATAGTAAATATATTTTATATTATGATAAACTTGTCTTTTTAAAAAAAGATTACTGCTTATTATATACCATCTAAAAAAACTTTAATTAACCCAAAGTTATTAAGATATTATTATATGTTTTATGCCAAAATATTTGTGTTTCTGTATTCTATAATTGTCTCAAATTATTTTTTAGGTACAGAAAGAGGTGAGTGGCATATCTCACTTTTCTATGAAAATATTTGACTGTCATCAGTGTCAATGGTTCAAAATATTTTCTTTTTACCATTTATTTGACATGAAAAGTGGGTAAAAGGTATCAATCGAAATAAAAACATACATGTAAAAACTCAACTGAATACATATGTATAGGTCTAATTCTGCATTATTTATTATGTTCTACTGATCTATTTGTTATTGTTATGTGAATGCAACACTATCTTGACTGTGTAAACCTTAAAGCAAAACTAGACAACAGTAATTTTCGGTCATTTCACTTTGTTAATTTTTTCTTAAAAATCCTGGTATTTCTAGATTTTTTATATTCCCATGAAAGCTTACGGGCTGCCTTTCCAGTTTTTCAAAAACTTGCCTGTATTTTGAATGCAGTCATGTTGAAACTATGTATTAATTTATGCAGAATGAATATCATAAAATATAGTCTTATAATTTCTGAATGTATTACATATCTACTTTTATTTAAATATTTTTAATGTTTTCTTAGCTCTACATTCTAGTGTATTGTGTAAAAGATCTGCACAATTATTGTAGATTCATTTTAAGATATGTATATGCTATTATAAGTTATATTAGTTTACTAAAATCATTTTGCAATTGTTTTTTGTGAATATATGGATATAAAATTGATCTTGTGTATTGATCTTATATCCTGCACATTGCTAAATTCATTTATTGGCTCTAGCAGCATTTTGGAGATCCTATACTAATTCTTACATAAAATACCATATCATCTATAAAAAAAAATTGAAATGCTTTTCTTAAGGCATTTTGCTTTATTTTTCTTGCCTTATATTATTGCATTACCTAAATAGCATTGATAAACAGAATAAACACAAAAGGTAAACTGAACAAATGACTATTTTGTTATTCTTCATAAATTTTAAAATATTTATGGGAGAATAGAATCCCTTTTAGTTATTACTACTTGTGGCATTATAACCCATTGAATAGAATTTGTGAATTTGTGTATGAACTATATCCACAAGCTCTAAAGAAAAATCATGCAAACATTGCCTTTGCTAACTAATGTTAGTGATGGACTGGCAATAAAATATTAACCTCTACTGAAGTTCAGTTTCATTTGTGTGATTGCTTTTTGAACTGATTCATGCTTTAAATAAACAAATGAGAATTATAGAAATGTATCAATGGTTCCTAATCACAGTTCATTATATTCCCCTTGCTAGTATTGCATTAGTATGTAACTCTTGAAACTGCTTGCCAAACCCATCTGGGAGTTCAGGTTATAGAGTTGAGGATACAGATAAATGCTATTTTTAAATAGAATATAGTTCAGGGCCAGTTTGTGACATATTTACATTCTGGAGGTTGATTTTGATAATTATAACTGTTTCACCTTTGGGGAACCACATAAGATACACTTGGAGTTAAAGATATCATTTTGGATTTTTCGGTCATATCAGTGATGCAAATGTTTCTGCATATTCTTAGGGGAAGCTTATAGCACAAACCTTCAGAAAATAATTTCCTTCCCCACTTCTCCACAATGAGAGTTTTTCTGTAGTCAGGGTAGGAATTTGATACTGGGCTCATTTCTAGTTCACAATTTCTGTTCACAACGTAGCCTTTATTGCACCTATTAACAACAGAGTTTCTCCTGTTTAGCTGTCCACCTTTAGCATTAGGACCATTCATTGTTAAGGTAAATCATTGCGAACCTTCACTCAGATGTGATATGGAACTAATTTATATAAATCAAATAAAGAGTTTTGGAGGACGTATGTCTTTTTATTCAGCAGATAATTACTTCTTGTTTTCAGGCAGTTTTCACATATCATAATCCCTTATATTTTCCCTTAGAATTCATCTTCTCTAATCACAATGCTTTAAATGACTTTATTGCTTAAGAAATAGATAATTTTGAAAATGATTGAAGCTCATTACAATTCTATATGCTCATCCAATTTTGCATAAAAAATAGCCTCTAGAGCAGCTCGAAATGGTATAGACAATTCAGACATGGTTGAGACATCTTTAGGCTGCAAACAAATAACCTCATAAAAATTCCTTACAATACAGTATTTCAGGCCTAAAGAAAAAATATCCCATGTAAAAGAATTAAATGTAAATGATTCTACGAGTTCCAGGTTAGGTGATAGTGGAGTGAGTTATAATGGACTAACAGTGCAACAGCAATGACAAGCTCAAAAAAACTGTATATTTATACAAAAATTATTTAATACCATGGTAGAGGACCAAAACTTGTAGAAGATTTAACCTTTGAAAAAAGAAAGCTCGACTCATTGAGTGAGATTTACATTTGTATGCTTTTTTCCCTTAGGCCATTAAACTCAAGCAGAAAGCTACTATTTTATTGACTAGATAGATCATAAAATGTCATTCAGGGCTGTCAGTGTAGCTGGAAATTGAAGAGAGAGATCCCAGAAAAGAGAAAGTCATGTAGTGAGGGAAGCCCTAAAATATATCTATAAACTCCCTTTAAATATTTGGCTGACACCCAATCCTCACTGTAGCTCAGGAGAAAGCAACATCAGAAAAGAACAAAAGGATGTTTCAGTGTAAGAATGCTTGTGATAAATCAAGGTGATAAATACATTACGAACTTTGTGGAATGAAAGAAAGGTGAAATCATCTCAGTACTGAGATGCTGGCTGGCTTGTGTGTCATTACTATGCTCAATAGCTTGTTGAGAATGGAAAAGTGGAGAAACAGTATACAGCTCTACAGTACTACTGCGAGCATTTTCTTCAAGTCATTAACCTTTTAGTGTGGACAAAAGGAATACTCACTGCTCAGTCAAATGTGATATGTGTGATCAAACTTTTGAATTTGCTTTTCTTGAAAGTGATTTATACGGTCCATGGGACGATTTTGCTGCTGAGAACACACTAAAATACCCAGTGGCCTGGATATTACTTTAATGTCAAAATAAAAAATGTAGGACTTCCTCAGTGTTGATTTCTATCCCTAATTATTTAGGATTCATATGTATAATTTCAAAATTATTTCTAAAGAAGATATATTGAGATTATTGGTGTGATTTCTGAAAGCAATCTAAATGATGAAATAATATTTTCTTAAAATTATCAAGTTTAGAAAATACTACTCTAAATCCACATTACATATAAAGTACAAAGAACATCTAATTGCATTGTATAGTTTTTGAGTATTCCTACTCGAAACTATAGAAAAAAATGGAAATCTACATTTGTGAACTTGAGTAAGCTTAATTAAGTATTGAGATTCTTTTACTCCATTTTGACTGTAATTGGAAAATAGACCTAACAGTTAATTAATAATAATAGTTTAATATTTCTAGACAAGTAATCATGACTTGATATTTCTTTTGTGATTAGAAATCTTCTATGGCATTACAAATAGGTATATGAAATGGAACATTTTTAAACAATATTTTAACAAAAAACTAAATATTTAAGATTAATTTCTTAAATAAACAATGAATTTATACTTATAGCTTATAATTGGAAAACTAGTTGATTTATTCCATTATGGTGCTGCACATGTTTATTTGTGGAGACAAGTAAACTATTAAAATGACTTGAAAAAACAAAAAGGACAAAGTGTATGAAACAATAATGTACAAATAACTTCATCAGACAGTGAAAGAAAGCAATAATTCCTGAGAGAAGGGAAACAACTGAACTCAGTCCAGCAATTACCTTGGCTTACTGCCTATAAATGTCTTTTTTTTTTTTTTTTTTTGAAACAGCATCGGAAGGAAAATTCCAACAGGAGACTGACAGTTTCCCTGATTTGAGGACATAAAATTGAAAGTCCAGAGTGATCAAGTCACTGAAGCACAATGAGAAACATTTGGAGATCCGCAGAAGCTGTCCTTGGAGTATTAAATAAGTGCAGATCTGCACATACCTGAGGGAAAACCACTCCTGATTTGGGATTAAACTAGCCAAAAGGATTAGTGGTAGCTCTGTTCATTGCTGGTGTAGAGTTGGAAATAGTGCCTGTTCCTATGAGTCAGACTGGAAAAGCTCAAGATTCATATGGTGTTTTCTCAGCAGTGAGAAATAATAAGCCCTAGATTCAGGACTATTCCATTAGTATCCATAAAACCTTAAAAGCAAGACTCAGCTTTCAATTTTGCTCCAGGTGATCTTACTACATCACAGTTGAAAGCTCAAGATTACAGAAAAAAAAAAAAATGTCTACCAGGCAACAAAGCAAAATTCATGATATCTACCATCCCATCAAAAGTTCTAAGACACAAAAAACTGTGACTTATAATCCATCAATAAACTAATCAATTGAAACTGACTTAGACTTGGCATAAATGTTAGATTTACCAGACGAGGATACAAAAAGAGTTATTAAAACTGATTTTCATATGTTCAATTAAAAAATGACATGGAAGAGAGAGAGAGATGCATAGATGGCAATGGCGCCAATGTTTCCCTCTGTATTGAGCAAAAGTGCCAGGGCAAGAGTCTAGACCTGGGGCACAGGAGGGTGCCTTATCATGTGGCTTTCATCTGCCCCAGGGCTGCCCCTCACCAGCCATTAACTTCCCAGTACTGTGCTCCTGGCAGCTTGGAGTTGCAGTCCCCACCCTTTCATCACACTAAATAGAAAACAGGGGTGTGATATAAGCAAGATGGCAGACTGCAAGGTTCTAGGCCTCAACCATCCCCATATCTCCAATAAAAACAATGATTTAACAACTATTTGGGCACAAAAGTAGCTCTGGGAGTGCTCTAGAGTGCAATTTAAAAACTGCAGCAACACAAGAAAATAAGGAACTGAGAATAGCCACATAGAAAGTGCAGAAAAGATTTTATCCACATTACCCCATCTGCCAGACTGACACAGCCCAATGCCAAAGAGAGTCCCCTCAGCCATGGCTTCCTCCATGGGAGAAAAAGAGGGCAGAAAACCCTCAGCAGCTCTTGCAACCACTGTAGACCCACAGCCACTGCAGCAGAGCATCCCATAATTTTGGCCACTGCAGATCCTAGCTAGTAGATCTGCACAGAAACCATGTAACTGCACTCCCCTGGAACTGAAGCCACTGCGCTTTCTAGCCCTGGTGCAGCCACACAGCCCTCAGATCATGAGCTACCGTGCACTCATTGGACTCATCACTGCCATAAGCCCCACCAACCTGGGACTCTCATGTCCAACTATTTGTGAATGTTTTTCCCCACCAAAGCCAGCAACAAACATTATGATAAAAAATTTAAACCAAATCAAAACGGTAATCATATTAAAAATGGTATAAATACCACAATTAAAAAGTAGAAGTTATATGATTAGATATAAAACAGCAACCCACTAACTGGATGTTGCCAGCAAGAAAAATGATTCAAATATAATCAATGAAAAATAAATGAAAAGAAATAAAAACAAAAAGAATGGAAAAGCATACATAATTTTTAAAGGATATAAACCACTAATCAAGCGAATCAAATTGTGTAGCTTTATTACTATCAGACAAAGTCGATTTCAGAAAAAAAGAATATTACCGAGATAAAGAAATTAATGTCATAATGACAGAGTTTAACTCATTAAGAATACAGCATAATCCTAAATGTTTGTATACCTAGTAAGAGATATTCAAAATACATGAAGTAAAACTGAAAGCGACACTAAAAATTCTACAGCTATTGTTAGATAATTCAATATTCTTTCCTTAACAACTGACAAAACAATTAGAATGAAAATTAGGAAGAATATAGAAGATTTAAACAAGTCTATCAACCATCATGACCTAATTGCCATTTATAGAACATTCTACCAAACCATAAGAGAAAATATATTTTATTAAAGTAGGCATGGAATACTTAGTAATATATCCCATACTCTAGCCATAAACAAGCCTCAATATATTTTAAGTGTTAAAGTCATAAAAGGTCTTTTCTCTGAGTGCAAAGGAATTAGATTATAAATCGATAACAGAAAATAATATTTGGAAATCAAATCTCCAAATATTTGAAAATTAACTCTCACATTTCTAAAGAGTCTATGAGTGAAAGGAAAATCACAAGGGACAATAGAAAGACTTTTGAATTGAATTAAAATGAAAACAGCACGGCAAACTATGGCATGCCACTAAAGCAATATTTAGTGGGGAAATTTGTAACACTGAAGCCCAATATTTGGAAAAAAACCTCTCAAGTCAGGAACCTCAAGTTGTAGTGTAAGAAAGAAGAGAAAGAAGAGCATATTAGATGCAAAATGGGAGCACAAAAAATATAATTGAAAAAATCAAAGTAGAAACGCATGAAATGGAAAACAGAAAAACAATACAATAGAGAAAATCAGTGAAACTTAAGCTGGTTTGTTGAGAAAACAAAACAAAATAGTAAAATCGGTGTACCTAAAATAAGACGAAGAAAAAATATAGAGAAAACAAGTTATCAAGTCAGAAATGAAAGAGATCCCATTCTTAGACTCTATACATATTGAAATTATAGAAATATTATTAAATAACTTTATGCTAATAAATTAAATAATTTAGGAAAAATGAAAAAACTTCATTAAAAAGCCAAAATGATGAAAGATTACTCAAAAGCAAACTGATAGACTTTAATAGCTTTATAGCAATTACATTAATTGAAACTGTACTTAAATTTTGTACCAAAAGTCCTGCCTCTGATGGCTTCAGTGGTGATTTCTTCCCTATTGCTTAATTTAAAAAATAATATAAACACTATAAAATATACCAAACACTGAACAGTAGTATTGCATCATAATTCATTATGTAAGGCCAATATTACACTGCTACCAACACCAAAGACATTATAATAGAAGTAAACTACAGAATAATAACTTACATGACATAGAGATTTTGCAGATGTAATGGTTTGAAAGCAGTTGACTGTTAGTAAAAAAAAAAAAAAAAAAAAAAAAAAAAGAATTATACTGGATATATACAAGTAAAATGCTTACTAAAAGAAATGAACTGCTGAAACTGCTGTATCTGAGAAGACCTATGAGAGACCCATGTTGCAAGAGGTATGGAGAATGTCAGGAACTGAGGATCCCCTTTTTGACAACTAGCAAGAATGTGAAAACCTTAGGCCTAACCACAAGGAATTGAATTCCGCCAATAGCAAAATGAGCATGAAAGAGAGGCCTAAGCTATAGAAGGGAATGTAGTCTGACTGACACCTACATTCCAAATTTGTGAGACACTTTTTCAAGAAACATAGTTAACACTGTGTCTAGACCGTGACCCAAAGAAACAGTAAAATAATGAACCCATGTTGTTTTAAGTTGCTAAGTCTGTGATTCTTTACATGACGATAGAAAACTAGAACAAAATCCAACACCATATAAACAGATAATAAAGATTAAGGAGGGTTTTCTCAGGTATGCAAAGATAGTTCAACATTCTAAGACCAATTTATCTACCTTATTAATAACTACAACAAAATCCTGAATATCTAAATATACAGGCATACTTCAGAGATATGTGAATTCAGTTCCACACAACTACAATGCAGTGAAAATTGCAATAAAGTAATTCTCACATTTGTTTTTGTTTTCCCAGTACATATAAAAGTTATATTTACACTATACTGTTGTCTAATAAGTATGCAATAGCATTATTCCTAAAAAGTGTGCACACTTTAATTTTAAGATATTTTATTGCTAAAAAATACTAATGATCATTTTAGCCTTTAGTAAGTTGTATTTTTTATTATTTATTTATTTATTTATTTATTTTTTTGCTGATGGAGGGTCTTGTTCTGGTGTTGATGGCTGCCTACTGATAAAGTTGTCACTTGCTGAAGGTTGGGGTTGCTATAGCAATTTCTTAAAATAAACAACAGTGACATTTGCCACATAGCTTCACTCTTCCATTCACGAAATAGCATGCAATGCTTTCTTATAGCATTTTACCTACGATAGACATGATATTTTTTTCAAAATTTGTGTTAGTCTTCCCAAAATTTGCTTCTGCTTTATCTAATAAATTGATGTAATACTCTGAATCCTTTGTTGTCTTATCAGCAAGGTTCATAGCATCATCACCAGGAGTAGGTTCCATTCTAAAGAAACCACTTTACTTCCTCATTCATAAGAAGCAACTTCTCATCCATTCAAGGGTTACCAAAGATTGAAACAATTGAATTACATCTTTAGGCTCCATTTCTAATTCTGGTTCTCTTGCTATTTCCAGTACCTCATCTATCACTTACTCCACTGGAGTCTTGAACCCCTAAAAATCATCCATGAAGATTAGAATCAACTTCTTCCAAATTCCTGCTAATGTTGATATATTTACCTTCTCCCATGTGTCATGAATGTTCTTAATGACATCTAGAATGGTGACTTTCTTCCAAAAGATTGTCACCTTTACTTTGCCAAGATCCATCAGAGACATCATTCTCTATGACAGCTATAGCCTTACAAAATGCATTCCTTAAATAATAAGACTTGAAAGGCAAAATTACTCTTTGATCCATAAACTACAGAATAGATGCTGTGTTAGCATGCATGAAAGCAATATTAATCTCCTTACACATCTGCATTACAATTCTTGGATGACCAGGTGCATTGTCAATGAACAGTAATATTTTGAAAGGATTTTTTTTTTTTTTTTTGTATTTCTGAGCAGTAGGTCTCAACATACTTAAAATATTCGAACAGATTTACTATCATTCAGGTTTTGTTGTTACCTTTATAAAGCACAGACTAAGTAGATTTAGCATAATTCTAAAAGGACCATAAATTGTTATGCCCAGACCCTCTGTTCTCCAAAGAAGACCACCAGCGTCCAGAGTCAAAGCCAAGCGGCAAGGATCTTTATGACAAGTTCGAACCTGGTCCCTCCATTACACAGCATACAAGAGGGCCCCGAACAATGCGAGTGCTTGCTTTTTTATAGCCCGAAAGTTACAGGGGAACAAAGGAATTCTTTCGGTTCCCGCGCTTTCAGTAAAACCTTGAACGGCTGTCTCCTTATCGGAGACCTTCCAGGTGGTGTTTGTACTGGGCTCAGGAAGTTTGAGAGATATGTGGTGATATGTGGTGGGATGGGAGGATGGGATGTGTTTGTACTGGGCTCAGGAAGTTTGAGAGATATGTGGTGGGATGGGAGGATGGGATGTGTTTGTACTGGGCTTGTTTGTTTTGAGCCCGGGGCTGAGGAATGTGCCCGGCTCCTCTCATTCCCCCCTTCTTTTCAGGTATCTCTAGAGCCAATCTTGGGTCTTACAAGTCTGATTCTGTTTCAGCGTTTACAGGTTGGTATTGGGCTCTGAGGACCATGAGTTGTACAGTGTCAAACCTTTCTCTAACGAACCGCAAAATTCTGTTAACAATACAAGGTCCTACGGTAAGCAGAAATAGAAGACTCAGCAGGGGTCCAAGGAAGGGGGCTAACAGAGAAAACATAGATGAGTTCCACCATTGGTCTGCAGCTGAAGCAAACTGCCGTGTTCTTACTTCTGTGCTTAACTTGCGTAACTGTTGGACCCGGTCCTCCACAAGTCCTGATTCATTTATGTAGAAACAACAGTCTTCCTTTAGGAACATACACGTACCCCCTTTTTCAGCAGTGAGTAGGTCTAAGGCCCTCCGGTTCTGCAAGGTTACCTGTGCTAGGGACGTGAGCTGCCACTGGAGGGAGGCAAGGGACTCAGCTGACTCCTCCATAGCAACGGCAAATTGTTGGTACAGCTTGTTACTTTCTATGAGGGTGTGACCTAAGGCTCCCCCCGCCAGTCCGGCTGCCATGAAGGATGCGGTGAGGGAGATTCCTGCAATGAGGGGGAGAAATATGGCTCGTGCAGGTCTCAGTCTAGGGACTGGGTGAATAACAGCACTAGTCCAGTTGCCGGTATACCCTAGGAACTCGCCGGCAGTAAGTAGAGTCAACCAGGGAACTAATGTGACAGGAAGACACAGTAGGTTGGTAACAGAGGGGCTTGATAGGTTTTTAGATAATGTTCCATTACACCAGAAGAATATGCCTGACGGAGCCCTTAAGGTGATATTAGGGGGCATTGCAGTGATGCTGCAGAGGCTGGAATTAGTTCCTGAGAAACAGTAGGGAAACTTTTCTTGGCTGGGGTTTAGGTATAGTGGCACGTTAGGGATAGGGGCATATGAGAGGTTGCGGTGGTTGTTAGCTTGGGCAGAGGTAGAGGATCCTCATGGCAGGGGGACAGCGGTTAGCGGTGGACGCCTTAGAGTGGCACACAGAAAGCAGCCAGACAGGCTGTGAAGTCCTGTAAGGTTAGCAAGTTCTAATCCTTCTTGCAATAATTTTAACCAGGAAAAAGGACGTAAATCTTGTGTCAGGCGGTTTTCTTGTCGCTGGATATTTCCATGGACCAGGGGCCGTACCTGCACTAGACCCCGCCACAGATAGAGGTGACTACTAGGCCATGTGGAGGCGGGGGAGTAGTATACAGCCCCGTGTTGAGGCGTGGTCCAGCGGGAGTTCCAGGGGTCTCTAACTATCCATGTGTATGAAAGGTCTCCATCTCGTCTACGATGGAAAGGCCATCTGGGGTTTATCTGTTCTTTTCCACCTCACCATTGGTATTTATGGACAATACAATAGTTATAAGGGCAGCCAGCACTTTGGTGCCACCAATAGTGCTTACAATTGTATTGAGTCTGATCATACTCGAAGCATATCATTGGTGCCACTGGTTTGGCTATTGGGAAATCGGTAAAATTTAGTAAAATTGGGCTATTGCACCCTGAGGAGGGGCAATCTGCACTGGCCACTAATTTCCCGGGCTTATGAGGTTGCCCAGGGTGGGTTTGGTTTTCATAAAGCCAGAATCTCCAGACAAAGGGATTAGGAGCTGGCTTTATGTTTTCCCCAGCGGCCACTAGGGCGACTAACGTTAGAGTCAGACTACTTAACTGCATGTTTGCAGTGAGCTATGCTGTCGGCGCAGGGTGAGTTTTAAGGGGTTGTTCTTAGCTCTGTCCACAGTCCACGTGTCCGGTGCTTCAGCTGCCGCCGTGATTGGTCCTAGGAGGTCGGAGGTTGGGTCCACCGGCTTGACGTGGGTGTAGTGGATCCACGATGCCATGCCTTCTACCTTTAGGGGGGTGGGTGTGGTTAGGAGTACCTGGAGTGGTCCTTTCCACCTGGGTTCTAGGGTCTCTTGTCGGTGTCGCTTGACCAGGACCCAGTCTCCCGGCTGGTACGGATGGGGTGTCGGCGGGGGACCGGTCTCATATAGTTCCTTCAGCTTGGGCCAGATTTCTTGATGAATTTTCTGCAAGGCTTGTAGGGAAAATAAGAGTTCAGAGACATTTTCTGTTTCAGACTTGAGCAGATCATCTTTTAGGCTGGGAACTAGGGGTGGGGGTCTACCATACATGATTTCATAAGGGGTAAGGCCCAGTCTGTAAGGGGTATTACGGGCCCGGAACAGAGCGTAGGGGAGAAGGACTACCTAATTAGCGCCAGTCTCCATAGTCAATTTAGTTAAGGTCTCTTTTAAGGTCCGATTCATCCTTTCTACCTGTCCTGAACTCTGGGGCCTGTAAGCGCAATGGAGTTTCCAATTTGCCCCAAGGATGGAAGCCAAATCCTGACTTACCTTAGCGACGAAAGCGGGCCCATTATCTGACCCTATCTGGACAGGGAAGCCATACCTGGGAAGGATATCTTCCAGAATTTTCTTTGCTACGACCTGAGCAGTTTCTCTTTTGGTTGGGAATGCTTCAGTCCACCCTGAAAAAGTATCTACAAAGACAAGTAAGTACCGGTACCCGTACTTTCCTGGCTTTATTTCAGTAAAATCTACTTCCCAGTAGATACCAGGCCTGGTTCCCCTGAGCCTTGTTCCTGTTGCAGCTTGAGATTGGGGGTATGCGTTGTTAAGCTGGCAGACTTTGCAACTTGTCACGATACTGCTGGCCGTCTCAGCTATATGTCTGATTTTGAGCTTGGAGCGTCTGATCAGGTCTATCATCCGCCGGGCCCCCAGGTGGGTGGTTCGGTGGATGTGTTCTAACACCTGTTGTCCTAATTTTTCTGGTAGGATGGTTTGGTCATTAGTATCAGTCCACCACCCATTCTGGATTTGTTTCAGGGGAAGTTTGTCAATCCACTGGAGATCTTGTTCTGAATATTCAGGGAAATATGGCAAGTCCCGGGGGCCCGGGTCAGGGAGCTGGAGTGTAAGGAGTTGGCTGGGAGCCTTTGCCACATTCCTTGCAGTTTGGTCTGCCAGAAAGTTGCCTTGAGCAGTTGGAGTAGTTGGTTTCTGATGCCCTGGGCAATGCACAATGGCTAACTTTTCTGGCCTCCATAGGGCTGTTAGCAGGGCTAGGATCTCTTGCTTGTTTTTTATCTCTTTTCCTTCAGCCGTCAGTAACCCTCGCTCCCTGTAAATGGCCCCATGTATATGCGCCGTTGCAAAAGCATATCGGCTGTCTGTATATACTGTCAGCTTCTTCCCCGCCCCTAAGGTAAGAGCTTGGGTGAGAGCTATCAGTTCGGCCTTCTGGGCCGATGTCCCCGGGGGCAGGGGTTCCGCCCAGATTACCTCAGTCTCTGAAGTCACTGCCGCTCCAGCGTACCTCTGGCCTTGATGCATGAAGCTGCTCCCATCAGTGAACCAAACGAGGTCGGCGTCAGGAAGTGGGCGGTCCTGCAGGTCTTCTCGAACTCCGTGCACCTGAGCTAGTATCTCGGTGCAGTCATGGAGTGGGGCGTCCAGGTCCGGGTTGGGCAGCAGCGAGGCAGGGTTTAAGGTCGTTGGGGGCAGGAAAGTTATCCTGAGAGGATTTAGTAGTAGTCCTTGGTAGTGGGTGAGCCGGGCGTTACTCATCCATCGATTAGGTGGCTGTTTGAGTACACCTTCGATGGCATGTGGAGTAACGACCCGCAATTCTTGTCCCATGACAAGTTTATCAGCATCTTGCACCATCAGAGCCGTGGCCGCAATCATTCGGAGACAAGGGGGCCACCCGGCAGCCACTGGGTCTAACTTCTTTGACAGGTAGGCAACTGGCCTCCGCCAGGGGCCTAAGTTCTGAGTTATTACCGCCTTGGCGACACCCGTATTCTCGTCCACATATAGGTGGAAGGGCTTGGTAACATCAGGTAGCCCCAGTGCAGGCGCAGAGAGTAAGGCGGTTTTAATCTGTTGGAAAGCCGACTCGGCTTCGTCTGTCCAATTAAATGGCTGCTGCCCCCGGGTTGCCTGATACAAGGGTTTAGCCAGTTCTGCGAACCCAGGTATCCATAGTCTGCAAAATCCCGCCGACCCCAGGAATTCCCTCACTTGTCGGGTGGATTGTGGCCTGGGGATCTGCAGAACAGTTTGTTTCCGGGCGTCTGTTAACCAGCGCTGCCCTTCTTTAAGCAGGTACCCTAGATATGTTACCTCTGGCTTACAGATTTGAGCTTTCTTTGCCGAGGCTCGGTAGCCCAGATTCCCCAGAGCTTGTAAGAGACCCTTGGTCCCTTGGATGCAAGCTTCTTGGGTCTCAGCAGCAATTAGGAGGTCATCAACATACTGTAGTAAAGTTATTTCAGGGTGTTTGCGTCGGTACTCACCCAGGTCTTCATGGAGGGCCTCATCGAACAGGGTAGGAGAGTTTTTAAATCCCTGCGGCAGCCTGGTCCATGTCAGTTGGCCACTTATGCCCCTGTCAGGGTCATTCCACTCGAAGGCGAAGAGCTTTTGGCTCTGAGGGGCTAAAGGCAAACTGAAGAAAGCATCTTTCAAATCTAAAACAGTGTACCATTGATGTTTAGGGTTTAAGGTACTCAGGAGGGTATACGGGTTAGGCACAGTTGGATGTATGTCCACAACCCTCTTATTGATTTCTCTTAAGTCTTGTACAGGTCTGTATTCTCCACTATTAGGTTTTCGTACCGGCAACAATGGAGTATTCCAGGGCGAGTGACATGGGCGAAGGACCCCTTGGTCAAGGAGCCGGCGGATATGCGGGGCAATTCCTTTCTTGGCCTCTAGGGGCATCGGGTATTGGCGTACCCGCACGGGGTCTGTCCCAGGCTTAAGTTCAACAAACAAGGCAGGACGGTGTTTTGCTAGTCCTAAGCCCCCCGTTTCCGCCCAAGCTTCTGGATATTGCTGGAGCCAGGTTGCTATGTCCTGGTCAGGGGCCGCTCGCTCCTGGTGGAGCCGGTACTCATCTTCTAGGGTTATAGTCAGGACGGACACGGGCCGATTGTGGGAGTTGGTCACGACCGGCCCCTCAGGGAGGAAATGGATCTGTGCTCCCATTTTAGTTAGCAGGTCTCTCCCTAATAGGGGACAGGGGCTCTCAGGGATGACCAGGAAAGAATGGGTTACATTCTTGGCTCCGAGGTTTACTGTTCTTTGTGTTGTCCATGGGTATTTCTTAACTCCTGTGGCCCCTTGTACCCACGAGGACTTGGAGGATAATTTCCCATTAGTTTTAACTAAGACTGAGTGCTGTGCTCCCGTATCGACCAAGAACTGGACTGGGGACCCCTCCACTTGCAAAGTTACCCTAGGTTCGGGGAGGGGATCCGAACCCCGTCTTCCCTAGTCTTCATCTTGAGTGACTAGTACGGGTGTAGACCTAGGGGGTCCCTGTCCTCGTTGTTTCTTTTTGGGGCAGTCTCTTACCCAGTGGCCAGCCTCCTTGCAGTAGGCACATTGGTCTTTTCTCAGATTATCATGCCTGGGGGGCCGCCTAGGTTGGGTGTACTCTGGCTGTAGATGCTCTTTCTGTACCACTGCTGCCAGGACCTTGGTCATTTTTTCAGTGGCCTTAAATTGCCTTTCCTCTGGAGTATCTCTGTTATTGTAAACCTGCTGGGCTATCTGAAGGAGGTCTTGAATCCGCTTTCCTTCCAAGTCTTCTAATTTCTGGAGTTTTCTTTTAATATCTGGGGCTGCCTGATTTACGAAAGACATTACAACAGCTGCCTGACTTCCTGGAGCCTCTGGATCTATGGGGGTGTACTGTCTAAAAGCTTCCATTAATCTTTCTAAGTAGGTGGCTGGGCTCTCTGTCTTTCCCTGCAGAATAGAATATACTTTAGCCAAATTAGTGGGCTTGCGAGCAGCTGCCCGGAGACCTGCCATTAGAGTCTGGCGATAAAGGTGTAGCCGTCCCCTACCTTCTGCCGTGTTGTAGTTCCACGCCGGCCTGGTCAGAGGAAAGGTCGCGTTTATGAGGTCGGGGTTGGCAGTCGGTTGACCGTCGTCCCCCGGGACCAGCTTTCTAGCTTCTACCTGTATTCTCTCTCGCTCTTCCGTGGTAAACAAGATTCGGAGGAGCTGCTGGCAATCATCCCAAGTGGGCTGGTGGGTGAACATGACACTATCCAGTAAAGCCAGTAAATCTTTGGGGTTGTCTGAAAACCGAGCACTCTGAGTCTTCCAGTTATACAGATCACTGGTGGAGAATGGCCAGTACTGGAGCCTGGGGATTCCTGTGTCATCTGGGGGTCCTATTTCCCGAAGGGGTAAAGCCACCGTGGAGTCAGGCGGCTGGGGGGGGCTAGCCCGCGAAGTGCGCCCTCGCGTCCGCCCCGCTGGCCCTCCAAAGTTACCTTCCTTATCAGCGGGCCCGTGTGTGCCGGCCGCCTCCCCTCCGCCTGCTCCCTCCCGCGACTCAGCCCGGGGGGCCGGGGCCTGGGGCCCGGAGGGGTACGGAGGGGGTTCTGTGAACAGTGGGTCCCTGCTAATCAGGAAAACCGGGAGGGGGGGGGGGCAGTTGGTTGCTTGGATTTTAGTGGTCGAGCAACCAGTGCCTTACAGGGTTCAGAGGCTAATTGGAAAGGGGACAGCCAAGGAGGCGGGTTCTCAACAAGGTCCTGCCATATGAGGATATATGGGATTTGATCTAAGTGGCCCGCACGCCCAGGTAGGAAAATCTTGGACTTTACCTTACTGATGACCGCAAGTCGGAAGGTCCCTTCGGGTGGCCACCCTACATCAAAGGCAGGCCATTTGGAGCAACACAGAGTAATTAGCTTTCCTTTCCTGATTTCCATACCAAGATCATGGCCCCTTGCTCTTACTTCTTTGAAATTATTTGTAAAGAGAGATAGAGGAGTGCTCTGGGTATTACCCATCCTGTAATAATTTGTAGTCTCTTCCTGTAAAGGAATGTGGGTTTGAATCCCTGCAAAGGAAATCTGGATCTGACTATTAATGATATTTAGTCACGATCGTGCCTGGCAGCCCAGATCAGAGACAGCACGTCCGCAGACCGGCGCCGGGCAGTTCAGATCAGAGACAGCTACTGCCCAAACCGCAGACCGGCGCCGGGCAGTTCAGATCATCAGAGACAGCTACTGCCCAAACACCAACCGAGCTCGGGCAGTCTAGATCAGAGACAGTTACTGCTCAAACCCCAAACCGGCTCGGGCAGTTCAGATCAGAGACAGCTACTGCCCAAATCAAGCAGACCGCATGCCCAAGGCAGTTCTAGATCAGAGACAGCTACTGCCCAGTCCGCAAACGCCAGCCGGGCAGTTCAGATCAGAGACAGCTACTGCTCAAAACCAAGAAATCGGCCAAGTTCAGATCAGAGACAGCTACTGCTCAAACACCAAACCGAGCTCGGGCAGTTCAGATCGAGATACATTGCCCAAATCAAGAGACCGGGCACTCGCAGTTCAGGATTAGAGACACAGCTACTGGCTCAAATCAAGTAGGACCAAGGCCGGGCAGTCTAGATCAGAGACACTGCCCAAAACTCCCCAGACCGGGTGCTCGGGCAGTTCAGGATTGAGACAGCAACTCCAAACACCAGACCGGAGCTCGGGCAGTTCAGATCAGAGACAGCTACTGCCCAAAACCCCAGACCAGCGCTCGGGCAGTCTAGATCAGAGACAGCTACTGCCCAAACCGCAGACCGCCGGGCAGTTCAGATCAGAGACAGCTACTGCCCAAACCGCAAACGCTGGCCAAGCAGTTCAGATCAGAGACAGCTACTGCTCAAACCCTAAACTCAAGTGCTCTCAAGTAATTCAGATCAGAGACAGCTACATTGCCCAAACCAGACCGGGCAAGGCTCGGCAGTTCAGATCAGAGACAGCCACGCTCCAAACACCAACTGAGCCGGAGCAGTTCAGATCAGAGACAGCTACTGCCCAAACCCCAAACCGCCGGGCAGTTCAGATCAGAGACAGCTACTGCCCAAACCGCAGACAGGCGCCGGGGCAGTTCAGATCAGAGACAGCCAGGACTGGGACGAGAGCCAGGACGCCCCCACTGCCCCACTGGCCGCCCCATAGTCACAGACTGTGCCAGCTCCAGCTTCAGACCCGCGAAGTCACAGATTCAGATTCAGAACAGAAGCAAACACAGACAGACAAACGGAGACGAGCCAGCTCACCTATCAGCAGAGATTCCATCCTAGCAGATCCGCTGGACCAGGGGTCTGGTGGGCTGGGGAATCCCGGACGAGCCCCCCAGATGCTGTGCCCAGACCCTATTCCCCAAAGAAGACCACAATTAGAGTCCAGAGTCAAAGCCAAGCTGCAAGGATCTTACTTATTAAAAGCTCTGAACTTGGTCCCTCCATTACACAGCATACAAGAGGGCCCTAACAATGCGAAAGGCTTGCTTTTTTTTTCCTATAAAAGTCTTTTTATTTCAATTCTAGATATTACATCCCAATCAAGTGATAATTTTTAATTTATTTATTATTATTATACTTTTATTAGTACATGTATAACATGCAGGTTTGTTACATATGTATACTTGTGCCATGTTGGTCTATAGCCCGAAGTTACAGGGAACAAAGGAATTTTTCGGTTCCCCAAGGCCAGTAAAACTTGAACGGCTGTCCTTTATCGGAGACCTTCCAGGTGGTGGTGTTTGTACTGGCCTCAGGAAGTTTGAGAGATATGTGGTGGATGGGAGGATGGGATGTTTACCTGGGCTCAGGAAGTTTGAGAGATATGGTGGTGATATGTGGTGGGATGGGAGGATGGGATGAAGCCATACCTCGGGCTTGTTTGTTTTGAGAGATATGTGGTGGGATGGGAGGATGGGATGTGTTTGTACTAAATTAGAAGTTTGAGAGATATGTGGTGATATGTGGTAATGAGATGGGGATGTGTTTTGTACTGGCTTGTTTGTTTTGAGCCCGGGGCTGAGGAATGTGCCCGGCTCCTCTCACTACAACATGTGAATTTTGGGTGGAAACAATTAAGTTTATTTTATTTATTTTATTTTATTTTTTTGAGACTGAGTTCATCTCCCGGTTCAAATAGCTGCTATGTTAGCCACCTGAGTAGCTGAGATTGTTAGGAAGCTAACACACCTGTCTATTCTTTTTCATTTTTAGTAGAGACGGGAGCCACCATTTTGGACAGGCTGGTCTTGAACTCCTGAGCTCATGTTATCTGCTCGCCTTGGCCCCCCAAAGTGCTGGGATTACAGGTATAACCCACCACGCCTGGCCTCACAATTAAGTTTATAACAGAGATATGTTTTGCTCTTAATATGCTTGGCTATTAATATTTGGATATGTTCTCAAATATTCTAGAACATAGGCTGGGAGCGGTGGCTCATGCCTGTAATCCCAGCACTTTGGAAGCCCGAGGCAGACAGATCACAAGGTCAGGAGATAGAGACCATCCTGGCTAACATGGTGAAACTCTGTCTCTACTAAAAATACAAAAAAATTAGCCGGGTGTGGTGGCACGTGCTTGTAGTCACAGCTCCTCAGGAGGCCGAGGCAAGAGAATCGCTTGAACCCGGGAGGTGGAGGTTGCAGTGAGCTGAGATTGTGCCACTGCACTCCAACCTGGCAACAGAGTGAGACTCCACCTCAAAAAAATAAAAATAAATAAAATATGCATATATATATTTAGAATATAAATATATATATTTATATTCTAGAACATGCATTTATGAGACCCATCCCATCTCCTAAACATACTTGGCTTTTTTTTTTTTTTTTTTTTTTTTTGAGACGGAGTCTCGCTCTGTCGCTCAGGCTGGAGTGCAATGGCCGGATCTCAGCTCACTGCAAGCTCCGCCTCCCGGGTTCACGCCATTCTCCTGCCTCAGCCTCCCGAGTAGTTGGGACTACAGGCGCCCGCCACCGCGCCCGGCTATTTTTTTGTATTTTTTTAGTAGAGACGGGGTTTCACCGTGTTAGCCAGGATGGTCTCGATCTCCTGACCTCGTGATCCGCCCGTCTCGGCCTCCCAAAGTGCTGGGATTACAGGCTTGAGCCACCGCGCCCGGCCATACTTGGCTTTTTAAAAGGGTTAACTCTGGCTGGGCGTGGTGGCTCACACCTGTAATCCCAGCACTTTGGGAGGCCAAGGCGGGTGGGTCACGAGATCGAGACCACCCTGGCCAACATGGTGAAACCCCCTCTCTACTAAAAATACAAAAATTAGACGAGCGTGGTGGCATGCGCCTGTAATCCCAGCTACTCAGCAGGCTGAGGCAGAAGAATCGCTTGAACGGGGGAGGTGGGGGTGGCTCTGAGCTGAGATGGCACCACTGCACTCCAGCCCGGGCAACAGAGTGAGATTCCCTCTCAAAAAAAACAAGCCCAGGCGTGGCAGCTCACGCCTGTAATCCCAGCACTTTGGGAGGCCAAGGCAGGTAGATCACGAGGTCAGGAGATAGAGACCATCCTGGCTAACACGGTGAAACCCCGTCTCTATTAAAAATACAAAAAATTAACGGATGTGGTGGCGGGCGCCTGTAGTCCTAGCTACTCGGGAGGCTGAGGCAGGAGGATGGTGTGAATCTGGTAGGCTGAGGCAGGAGAATCGCTTGAATCCGGGAGGTGGAGGTTGCTCTGAGCTGAGATCTTGCCACTGCACTCCAGCCTGGGCGACAGAGCAACACTCTGTCTCAAAAAAAAAAAAAAAAAGATTAACTCTGGTGTGTGGTATACCAGTTCAGTTCTGTCCTCATGGAAGTAATATGGCCTTTCATGGGATAGTCACTAATGATAAGTTTAGTGACATATAATTTATTGAGATAGCTATGGACAGTGTAGGGGCTTAGTCTTGATGAGACTTTAATTTTTGGCTGCATTTGAAATGAACTGGGATCAAAACAGTGGCAAGTTGGATAGAGATTTGCTGTCAAAATTTATTTTCCACAAGTTCTGATAGCTTGCAACTAAAGTATTTTATATTATAACAAATTCTAGATGCTCATAATTTTTCAATTAAAATGGATAACCAGTAAGTGTATGGGTTAGAAAAGAACAAAGTTTTAAAAACTTGTTATTATGGCAATTTTAAAACATATTTGCAAGTAAAGATAACAGTATAATGAACCCAACATCATCCAACTTCAACAATTAAGACATGGCTAATCTTACTTCCTCTATATTCCTACACTTCCCCCTCCCCCAATAGGTACTGCTTCCCCTATCCCCTGAGTTATTTTGTAAAATAAAACTCAGACTCAAGATATCTCACCCATTAATGTTTTACTGTGTATCTGTAAAGGACTCTGCTTTTTTACTGTAACTACAACAAAATGTGAATAATAATTCCAGGTTGGGAGCTGTGGCTCATACCACATATACACATACATACACAAAAATTAGCCGAGTATGGTACTCAGGAGGCTGAGGCACAAATATCACTTGAACCCGCCTCGGCTTCCCAAAGTGCTGGAATTACAGGTGTGAGCCACCGGGCCTGGCCCAAATTGTTCCATTTTTGGTCAGTTGGAATCTCTTCAGTTTGACTCCCAAGCCCCTTTGTCAGGGTCTTGCTAGGATGACAAGGTGTTCCAGACTCATTTTACGTATTTCCTTTCTCAGACCTTCAGTTGGACACTTAGTTTTTTCAGGTTAGAATTGGTAAAACAAAGATAGAAGGCGTTTTATATTTGAGGGTGGTGGCTATTTTAATGAATGCCAGGCCATTTAAAAAGTTATTGAAACATGTTTTTTAAAAATAGAAAATCATTAAAAGTAAGTTTTGTGTGTTCATTTTTTATATTCATCCTTGAAAACCAAATAATATTGTCTCTAAATTACTTTTTAATGATCAAAATCTTACTTTAAGAAAGCTGAAAACTATACTAAAGCAATCAAATATTCCATCATCACATTATTTTTGCATTGTGTATGTGTATTGTGTGTGAATTTCTGAGCCTGTTTGAAAACAGATTTATCATTTAGTCCATGGTTATACTCAAGGAATGCCAAATGCCATCTGTTCATTTTCTGGCCTTTCTCTTTAATTCTTGTACATCTTTTGTACATTTCCATTCTTGTACATCTCTTTTTCTCTATTATTTAGACTTGCTTTTTGGTCAAAAATTTAAAAATTTTCTGATTGGCAGTTGATTGAAAGAGATAATTTATTATCTAAAGATCTGGAATCAATAGACAGGAATGTCTGGGTTACTATGATAAGGGGTTATGGAGACCAAGGTTTTATCATGCAGATAAAGCCTCCAGGTAGCAGGCTTCAGAGAGAATAAATTGTAAATGTTTCTCATCAGACTTAGAGAGTCTGTTCTGTCAGTAATTCTGAAAGGGAGGAAGGTGTTATGAGGCATGTCCAGCCCTTGTCCCCCGTCATGGCTTGAATCCATCCCTCAGGTTAGCCTTAGAATGCCCTTGCCAAGAGGAAGAGTCCATTCAGATGGTGAGGGGGCCTTAGAATTTCGTTTTACAGCATAATTAAACCTAGGAATAGTATCCAAGTTATAGATAGGTATGTGAGTTATATATCAAACACTGCCTTTTATACTTCCATTTTCTTGCCTTCACATTATTAGGTTATGAAGAAATAGTATCACAATATCCTTTTGGCCTAAAAATAGAGAGTAGAGTTACAATTCTCTTGATAAGCAGTAGAACATTATTAAGTTCTGCTGTCTGGATTGAGTGTGTCTATAGTAATGATATCAAAGTCGGTCAGATCTCTCTCGATTTTCTTAACTGCTTCTTATTTATGTTTGAGGCTATACAGTTAGATTGATCTTGGCTTATTTTCCTCTTTTAATTTTATTAGGGCTGGGCACAGTGGCTCATGCCTGTAATCCCAGCACTTTGGGAAGCCGACGTGGGTGGATCACCTGAGGTCAAGAGTTCAAGACAACCTGGCCATCAT